>NC_079375.1:57559-332559 GCF_021018895.1 Seriola aureovittata
AACAAAAAATCACTCTTAAAGAGGAAAAACCAAAGGACTAGGAATCTAAACTATGAAAGAATTATCAAACAAAAAAATCACTTGTTAACGAGGAAAAACAAAAGGGCTATGAACTTTACCTATGGAAAAATTTACAAACAAAAAATCACTCTTCTCGAGGTATAAACGGCTTACTTTGGCGACTACTATGGCTGTGGACATGGACAAAGGCTCTGGTGCAGTACAAGGACGATGACACTCTGGCACAAGACAAGGGGAACACAGACTATTTAAACACATGGAGGGAAATAGGGGACAGGTGGAAACACTTAGGGCAATCAGACTGAGACACATGAGGAAGGGCAAGTGACCTGAAACGAGAGGAGAGTTACTTCTTTCAAAATAAAACAGGAAATGACAAGACAAAAAAGACCCAAGACAAGACAACCCCACCACGGTGTGACAGCCTGTAACTTTACATATACAGGTCTAAGGATACTTAATTCAGCTGCAGCTTAAAACAAGAAATTATTTTTCATTAAATACATATAAAAATGTAATTAATTAATACATTAGTTGATTGATTTATTTTCTATTTTATTACTTTACTTATGACCCATCTAGACTTTGATAATACAAGAATACCCAAGATGTTTTAAAGTTACCTTACAAGACTGACTACTGCAGCTCTGTTAGTTTACTCTTCCTCTTTCTTCTCTGAGACTATCTTTGGCCAAAGGTCAATATACATAAATGAACTGTCAAAATTATAACCACTTTTCCCATAAATCTGCTGCTTCCTGTCTCCACTCTCTTTCCAAGTAGAAGATAAACATGTTGGATGTGCTTTTTCCATCTGCCGTTCTCTCCTTCCTTTATCGGCTATTATCAGAGCCTTTTAAGACCTCAGCTCTGTTATAAATTGATCCCTCTGTGCAGAACAGATAAAAAAATCCAAATCTTCCAAATGTTAATAAACTAAACCAAATCCTCAATAAGCTGGTAAAAAATTTACTGATGCTTTGATGCACGGGACAGTTTTGATTATAATAAAAACATCTGTTGATCCTGTTATTAGTATTCTCCAATATTCCAAGCTACAGTATTACGAACACAGGAATGCCATCGGCGGGGGCACTGTGGACTGAACTGTAATGAGGAGGAGGCACAGCAGGATCATGTGCAGACCAAGGGTAGTTGGGATGACCATGCCTAGCAGCAGGGAAAGTTTCCACAGGTGGAATAGGAGGTGATGGGTTTGCTCCCACTCCTGGCACAAAGTAGCATTGGGCATAGTCGGGACTCCTGGAGTGGACAAGGGGAACGAGGGCAGTGTGTTGTAGAGGGGGTGGTGGTGCTCTGAGGTAGAGGACATCCTTCAGCAGGGTCACCTTAAAGACTAGGGCAAAGTTAGAGAAAATATGATTGGATGTATTGATCAAGGATTTCAGGTCACATGCAGATTTGTGGCTGCACGTTGGTGCAGTGGTTAGCGCTGTCGCCTCACAGCAAGAAGGTTCCGGGTTCGAGTCCCGGCTCGGCCATGGGATCTTTCTGTGTGGAGTTTGCATGTTCTCCCCGTGCCAGTGTGGGTTCTCTCCGGGTACTCCGGCTTCCTCCCACAGTCCAAAGACATGCAAAATGGAGACTAGGCTAATTGGATACTCTAGATTGACCATAGGTGTGGCTGTGAGTGTGAATGGTTGTCTGTCTCTATGTGTTTGCCCTGCGATGGACTGGCGACCTGTCCAGGGTGTACCCCGCCTGTTGCCCGAAAAGATGCTGGGATAGGCTCCAGCCCCCCCGCGACCCTACTAGAGGATAAGTGGTAGAAAATAATAATTATCCCGCCTTGGTGGGCGTGGCTTGAGGAGCCACAGGTACAAATAACTTTTGCTCCACATTTCACAAGGACATTTGGTGCAAAAGTCAGTGTGTAGAACTTGCCGTTTGAGACTCGTAGCGGAAGATTCAAGCAGTTGTAGTTATTGACTTGTGTTTGTGCAATAAAAAATATCCAAGAGAAAAAAAAAAAAAAGACTTGTGAGAAAATATTTTACAGATGTGCAACTCGCATTGCATGAATTCACATTCTGGTTTGCAGGTGTGCAAATTTTGTCCATTACTTCACATTATTTGATACGGGTGTGTGAATGTGTTTTGCACCACATTCACTGTAGCAACTGTGGCAAAAATGTGAGTGTATGGGTTTCTTGATTTGCGATTTCTAAATCAGGATTTGTGCACCTGCAAAGAACAGTTTGCGTTTGTGGGAGAGAAAAAAATCTACAAGTGTGCAACTCCTATTGCATTTTTTCTCTGTGACCTCAAATTTACTGATACACGTGTGACTATTTTATACAACTACTAATTCCCCTCTCACAGGTGCTCAGTTGTTTTGCACCAAAAATACCTTCATACGATAACAAATACAAACAGATACAAACACTGCACAGTTTTCTTTTTAATTAGCTGAGTGGAATGAGGTAAAATTAGAGGTAAAATTTACTTTTATTTAGGTGTAACTGCCACCACCATTTTTTATGCAAATTTAGGAGTAATTGTTTTATGCATTGCATTTATGCATTCTAATTTGAGATAAATGACTTATGTACAGTAGTTCAGGGTTGGTGTGTGCAAATATTTAGTCTATTTCAGTATTTCTTCAGCCTGTGAGCCATCACTTACGAATTTAGTACACACAAATCTAGTTGGTCAAAACTCATAACGCATCTAACGTTTTGTTTTACCAGACAAAAAATATAATGCTATAGAATATGTCATTTCTGTGAAAACAACTTTTTCAAATTGCATTCATCTACAAAACAGACCTAAAAAACAAAATGACGAGCACTTTGGCTGTATAGTTACTGCGCTCACACAGTTCAAAGTTACTACATATCCTGTGAAAAATCTCACAGTAGGATTGGACATGGAAACGCCTATATAAAGATTTGACTGCATCTGTTCTACTCAGGAGATTAATTCTAGCCATGTGCTCACAATCTATTTGTCAAATGTTGCTGAAGTTACTTTTACTTCCCGGCTACAAGCGACTTAACATTCTCCCACTGTAACAGTATCTGCTGCTGTCTTTTCCGTCACATGTAAAAATAGATTTGGTTGTGCTCTCAAGCTTCAGACAATTCCTGATAGCTTAATTTTCCTAACCTCTTGTCAAAGTACCGAGACGAAAACTTACCGTACCGCATCTGTCGGTAAAACTGCGTACTGTCTACGAACTGTCTGTACCGCAGAGGAGGAGGAAGGATATCGATGAAAGACTTAAGACGCTGCTGGTGTCTGCAGGCTGGACCCTCAGGGTCTGCACGATGTGCGTCGCACATTCCACACAGCTGACAGTGTCAGACTGAAATAGGCAAGAGGGCGAGAGGGGTGAAGCCCGCAGTGACTGAGAGCTCCGAGGGAGGGGGGGGGGCACATTATTATTTACAATTTACCATAGTGTGTGTATGTATGTATAGGCTATATATATATATATATATATATATACACACACTATGGTAAATTGATGTCTTGAAATTGAAATACCGACAGGAAGATATCTTTCAGGATTCCTTTAAAATACTCAAGATTTCCTAATAATATACTGAACACTATTCTCTTTAGCAAATATTTCTGCTACACACACACACACGCACGCACGCACGCACACACACACATATCTAGTTTACACAATTTATTTTTTCAATAAAAACACAGACACCATTAGCCTATTTACGTCAACATTTTACATTGGCACAATGCTATATTGACATTAAGCTAGTCACTGATCTACTGATCTAATCTATCACACATTACAGAAACTTTTACCATTTTGATATCTGCAGTCACCTATTTATTTCATTTTAATAATGTACATATACATCCAGGTAATGAGCTGCTTTTAATTAAACCATAAGCTGTTTGCCTTTACTCACTTTAACATCAGTTGAACAACACAATCTGAAGTGTTATACACTTAAAATTATTTACATACAGACACATTCAATTCAGTTACATCCACAGTCATTTATATTTATTACTTCTTTACTGCGTGCTATTTGAATGGATGCTGAAATTAGACTTGAGCTGGAAAAGCAGACAGAAAAAAACCAAGATGGCAAGATGTCTGAAGTACTGAAGATCTGCTGTCATTTTCTTATGTTATGCTTCAGCATATAAATGAAACTATAGTCAAATCAACAAATTATTATTCAAAATTACAACATTATAGGCAAATGGCTACTGTGCTAAATTGTTCTAAAGTGACAACTAAACGCTAGAGGATCTGTCAAGCCAAATGACTAGAAACTAGCACCAAGATAGGATTTTACCACAGGTACACACACACACTTGTCTAATACACAGTCAAAAGTAAACAGTCTCATCATTGTACACTTGACTGAATGATTCAGATTTAACTTTGAATATTTGAGATTGTAGTTGGGTACAGCCTCAATAGTGAGATATCAAATTATTTTCTAAACTACCTGCTTAACTGGATAGTTCAACATCCTGAAAAACATGTGTTTTCTCTTTCTTTGAGATATGTCTCAGTAGCCAGTCATAGTGACTGTGTACTATGAATGTATTAGGAGAACTCGATGCCACATTCCAAGATGGCATCCCATTCATTTTATAAAACTTGCTGCCAGGGCGCATGTGCAAAAAAGGTTTCCCTGGCTTCCACGGTTTTTGCCCGATAAAACCTAAGCATTAGAGTTCTTCTCCAATTGAACCAGTTGAGAGCATTACAACGAATGTTACAAAGAAAAGGTCAGAATGAGTGTAAGATATAGTGAACCAAAGTTACAGAGGCTCGTACATATTTATTGCAGGTTCTCTTGTCAAAAGCTGTTGCAGTGTTGTGGGGATCTTAGACAGACAGAGCTTTCAAACAGTGTCATTTGTCAAGGTTATGTGAAGACTGAGAGCACCCCACAGGTTGGTCTTGTTACCAGTCTATAGATGTTAGGCTATCAGTCACGTGACCTTGTTCTTAGTATTCTCCTCCAGCAGTATCCTCTTGACCTGACACACCAATGCTGACTGCCAGCTCCACAACCCTAATTTGCATTTTGAGGTCTGATGACAATGGGGGCAGATTTGAATTAACTTCACTTGAAACTCACTAACCCTTACATGGCACCAACACACTTAACCCTTACAAAATGCCAGTATTTTTTACATTACATCCTTACACACAATGAGTTACTTTAGTTCCAAGTTTTTAAAGCCCGGAGCAAATTGTGTGTGTGTGTGTGTGTTTTTTTCACAAAGTCCTTCCACCCAGTCCCGGCACTTGCAGCAGGACCTCTGCCATTTCTAATTCTGTCCCTGGCATGTGACAATTACTTGGTAGGCGGAGATCATAGCGCTGCCCGGACCTATTGAAAACCTTGTCATTCAGGGAGTATAGCTTCTCTGCAATGTCATTGCGCACAACCAGAGCAAAAATCTTTGCTATGTAGCGATGCTTAGCAAAAAGCAGATACAGTTTCTTCCTCCTCCACGCCACATATCGGCAGGGGTTATCAGCACGCAGGGTCACCTGTGGAGAATAAAACATTTAACAGAAAGATGAGGCTGAAAGGATGCAAGCTGGTTTCATATGTGTAAGGTAAATGATAATTCCAGCTTATTACAATTTATGTCTTATAGTTTATCCCATAATTTCTATCAATTATGATAACAAATGTAAGTTCTGAGATCTGAGAAAACTTATAACCACTCAAGTTTAATTGACATTTTAATCATACAAGTCTAACAATTTATCAAACTAACCAATAATACTAATACTCATTATTCATCAACTTGATTTGATTAACCAGTTTACAAATTTACAAGTTAAATTACTTTAACAACTTTGTTCATAAATGTTATAAGCATGGACTTTTGAGATGGGACCCATTGCTGATGGGGATTTGTCATCTCTCAGCTCCAAGTCCCTGGTTCCTACTGTAGAAGTAAATCTTTAAAAGCAGGTCATAAATAGATAGTAATTTTGAAAATGGGGTCAATAATTCTCTAAAGTAGCTGGTGCTCTAGTGAGTATTTGGGGCAGCAGTATGGTATATGTGGGATTTAGCCAAAATAAACTGCTAAAGTGACTAAAGTGTGTGTTCTTAGTAATGAGGGAACATGTCACCCAGTGCAACAGTGTGTAATTTAGACAAAACCACATCTTTTTCACAACTAACATTTTCATTTGTCATAATGGGTAGAGCACAGATAAACCTAATCAGGGCTTATCAGTGCAACTGTTTACACACTTCTATTTTTAGCTGTGAGTTAAACAGTAAATTATATTCAGGAGCAGAAATGTGAATAAAACCTATTACAAAATTCCACTGACCATTGAAAAAAAAAAAAAAATCACATGATCCACTCTATGTGACTTGTCCAAATAGCCCTTTAGACACCACTTTTCTGTCTAAACTGACTTTTTTTGTGTGTTTATAACTAAGACCTACTTCATTATCAATTAATGCCGAAGCACAATGATTTACTCAGCCCCTCCTTGCCCTGTTCTTTTTCTGTGGGAAGCCCTGTTCATTTCATACCATTTATACTGTTTAAAGCATTTTAAAGTATAAATAATTGCACATTATTTGATTGATTTTCATTGCGGCCCTAATGGTCTTTATGCACTCCTACATTTTTCAACTTAGCTTGGGACAAAAGGTCAAAGTGCCCCAGTGAGACATTTCCGTTACCCCACATTCAAAAATACTAGGACCCTGGAAATGCAGTTGGAGTTTGTTATTAATTACACCTATGCTTTTCATGCTAGGAAAATATCTACAAAGGCCTGTGGCACAAAGAAATAAGATAAATAAGACATGTTTGTTGGGGCAATTAAAATTTGTGGACCTAAAATTGGGATTAAACTCAGAAAACCTTGAATGATGTTGACACAGGGTTTAGTGAATTGCCATTCCTGAGTTATTAATGCCTGAATGTTCTTTGCTCATGCAAAAGTTAAAATTAACCTGGAAGACACCCTCCTCTGATGGTCTGAGAGAGTCCCACTCAGGTGAATCCAGAAACTGGAAAGGGTAGATATAATGCAGAAACTCTCCATTAACTGTCACACGGATTCTGTTGGAGGATGAATGGAAAGTTGATATTAATTTTACAGTGGGAAACACTAGCATGAACGGAATATCAACACTAAATCACACAGGACACAAAAACTGTTGCTAAAATGATAATCAGTGATACTGTATCACAACAGATGTCCTGGCAGAACAGCTGGGGAAAAACACCTGTAGTGATTTATGTATATTGGCTGAACAGGCTAGAAAGTTTCAACCCTTATAGCATATATTGTATGCAATTTAGTGCGACTGATTGTTGAGTTAGGTAACCCTTTCATCTTGGACATCTAGAGGCAACACCTCCATCATCAACAGCACAGTTCTCCAATAGGTTTTGCCACTTTTGAATAACAGATGTTTTCATTGTCTATTGCAATGTGTAGTTGATACCCTCTGTTCTGTCTAGGTTAGTGAAATATTACCATCGCTCAAAAGGAGGCCAGCTTCGGCTGAATGTTTGTTTTAACCAACCAAACAAACAAATTATTGGCTTCTCACTAATCAAATCACTATCATCATCAAAAAGAACAACAACAATTTGCACTGATCTCCCTGCTAGCCAACTACACATAGCCCTGACAGGCGGTGATGGGAACTACCCTAGAAATTAATGGCTAATGGGAAGCACAAAGCTAAACTGGCCTTTTCTTTTGTTTGACCAGTAAAGCAGCTCCTTGAACAACCCGTAGAGCACAAGTGGATTTGTTGATTTGGCAAATCTCTCACAGTCCATTGAAAAGCATTTTAAGTCCCATGGTCATATTACATCTGAACTCAAACTAACTTTCTGGACAAATGAGGACAATAAGGCACTGGACCAAGTGTCTGTTCTGTAACTCGGACACCAGTGGGAGACATTCCAGGACGACACAAGTCAGCTATCAGCTCTGGCAACAAGAGCAACTTTGTGGAACTAGTGTAAGCTTTTGCTGAGTTTGATACAATGCTAGCACAACACTTATTATTGGCTACTGCATTTACCAGTATGTCAAAGACAATTCAGAATGACATAGAAAGCACTGCTCATTTTATTCTAAAAAATAGCCAAAGACAAACACAGTGCCATTCATAGCAGCTGAAGTGGATGTAATGAAAGTGCCAACTGACTGTTATAGTCCGTTATGTTAACAAAAGGGTAGTGAGTGTTTTATTGGTTTCTTTGACATTAGCGTCTACAGAGATGCTGAAGCCATACGTACTGTGGCGATGAGGGCAATTACAAACTACAGTCCTGAAACAAAGCTCATTTGTCAAACATATGATAAGCTGCATGAGAGGGCAAAGAGGCAAGGTACAGGCACTTGTCAAGGCACAATGCCCACATGCAAGATTAATTTAGTTTTGGCTCAGGGAACAAGCAACATTCAGAAATAGAAAAGCTATTTTTGCATCTCTCATCTGGTTCCACAGCTTCATCAACCGTTCAAGTAAAAGCACAGCACTACTAAAAAGTGGCTTGTTGGTACTAGTCTGTGTACTATTGCCACCTACTGGGCTTTAAGCAGTTTAAGCATTACAGCAACACACCACAGGATTATTATTGAGTGAATGAAAACCAACTATGTGTCCATTTTTTAGCTCAAGGGAAGAAATTCCAAAACAAGACAAATATCACCTTGACATTTTCAAAGGCATTCAGTGATTGTCCAGATGATCGGCGATCACCGATATCATCAGCACATCCGTAGTTTGCATTATTTCTTGCTGATTGCAGTTATTGTTGCAGATGTCCCCACATAAGGGTATGCACATAACCCAGTGCTTATGGCTGTGAGAAGTTTCCACGTTTTCTTACAGTATTGGTAGAAAATAAATTGCATTGTGTTTTTGTGGTCCACAGAAGCCTTGCAAATGTTATTGTTTGGGATGGGGGAAAATTTTTAAAACCAAATATTTTGTTCATGTTATTTTCCTAATTAATGTACACATGTTTTAGCTCAGTGTATCTAATGTGTGTCACTGCCATTTGCAAGTCACATTTATCTCCTCTGCTTTCTGTTCAAAGTGTGTGTCACACATGGAGCGGAGCAGAGGAGAGAATTTGACAACTTGTTACGTTAAGTGCTATAAAAGCTTTTCAGCAAGTGTTACAAATCCCACTAAAACCAAAGATGGGACAGACATTGACTCCAAACAAGGGTTAATTTGAAAAACATCATGGTACATATTTACTCTGTCTTTTAGCTATGTTTCACTTTGGGAACATGGATAATGTCACTGAAGCCTTGACTGTATTTCACAGCTCGTCAGGTGTGCCAAACATGGAATTTGGTCTAAATTTAGAGAAGGGAAGAATTAAATGATATAGTAAGCCATATTTTCACTACTGTCAATTCTAGGGCTAAATGTAGGCTATGTTAGGGACACTTCAGGTATAGCAGACGTACATTAAAATGGGGTATAATTATGCGGCTCAGTTTCACAACCACTTTTGCTTCCTACCCAATTAATAACTGTGTTTGAATGTATTATAAGCCCATGTAGCTTTGCTAAAGCCATGTCAACCAAATCTGCATGTAGCGCATGTGAGTTCAGTTGTGAGTTGTGGATTTTGGCAAGACCCATGCACATTTATTTGAATGCATTTCTTTTGTTACATGCTGTATTTTACAAATTAGACTCTTTGGTATATTAAGAGTCTGAACTGTACTTGCAAATGTCAGCGAATTATTGACATAATCTGTCATCCTTTAGCAAAACAAGTTTCAGATATAAATACAATTTGGAGTCAGACATTATTATGGGTGATTGCGTCACCTGCCAGACAGGAGCACTGACAGCTTGTCAATAGCGGTTTTTCCCTCTATGGCGAAGCAGTGGTTCTGCTCTATGGTGTGGATGTCTCCGTCACAGCAGGCCACTATCTTCCCAAAATGTGTGAGAGACACGCCTAGTTTTTTAAACATAAAATGGTAAAGCTCCTGGAATTCCTGCTCGAAGGAAACGCTCCTCAGCCGGTAGGCAACATGCAGCACTTGTCCCAAACACACGCCGAAGAGTGCGAAACTCCATAGAAAAGAGTCCGTTGTGCAGGAGTCCGACCATGCCCAGAGAGTTGAGCAAAAGAAGCCCAGAGTTAGGAAGGTGAATAGGTAGAGGAGTCCATAAAAACCGCTGCCACCCATGAAGCCGAGGAATAGGAGAATACTGGCGAGGTGGAACACGGAGCCCTCCGAGCCGTCTCTCCATTCCTCACATAACGGGTACAGCGAAGCCACTTGCTCCACCGTAAAGTTCATGGCTTCGAAGTCCGGAGGTTCCATGTGTACAAAAGTGAATTAACTACCAGCAGAGTTAACTCAAAGCAACCAAGGGTCTCTCGGAGCGCTCAGAAAACACCGCAGACAGGAACATACACAGACATATCATTCGGCCGTAGGCATCCGACTGTGTGAAGAGGACCGAGTCAGCCAAAATACGACCGGAAATTGTGTCGTAGAAAAAGAAAAAAAAAATGAATTCGTCGGAATTACTGAACAAAGCGCTCATACTCAGGCTGAGCAACACAGCGCAGCCTGCTTTATTACGGCCAAACATATGCTAAAAGGACAATCGAGCACCAGACAAGATTTATTAATGGAATTAAGAAATAAATTAATGAATCAAATTTAACGTTCAAACAAATATGCCCAAATAGGCGTACATTTATTTTCATAAACATCTAATCATTAAAGGACTCAGATCAGGATTAGGAGCAGAAAACATGATCAGGACCACTTATGAGCTTGATGATCTTCCATGTAACAGGCGCTCAGAGGCGACTGGTTTTGAAGCTCCTGCCTTTATTGGGTCTCGAGGGCTGTGCCCAATAGGACCAGTCAGAAATCCACAGAGCAGCTTTTAAATTGTAATGTATTATATTTTTAATGTCAGACCAGAAAAAGGTTTATGGGATCTACAAATGCTAATCAAAATAGCAAAGCTTTTATTTTGACAAAACAACACTTCTGCCATGTCTGTCTCTGTGTGACTTGACACTGGCAATGTGTCTTTTTTATAACAATCTGAAAAGATGGAAGTGGTGGTCTTTCCCAGTGGCCCCTGATTCTAAATATGAAATGGTGAACGTGATAGTGGGGCAGAAATAAAATAAATAAAATAGATTAATACTAATGTAAGGATAAGAGGTAGTCAGAGTGTAAGTGAACTGATTTCCTCAAATTTCCTCTTTAATGAGAGCTATGGAAGGTTACGAGGGTGAGTGATCTTTGTGGACCAGAATAGCAGCAGTACTCCCTTTGTGTACCTGGTCAAGGTGACTGTGACTGTTTGCTGGATGGGAGAAGGTGTGTGGGTGGCATATGAGGTAGCAGAGAAGGACAGAGAGCCCCTGGGTGTATTTCACATAAGGTCAGACACGAGGGGCTGGTGCAGAAACAGTCTTACCAGGTCTGACCCAGTTTTTTCAGACATGTGATGTGGGATGACTAGAACATATGGGTGTGTGTGTGTGTTGTTCCATATGTTTGATGGCATTCTTAAGTCTTATAAGGGAATTTATCTCTATGCAGTACACATCAGCAGATACCTAACACCATTTATTTTTAGAGCATTTCCACCCTGGACAGTCTCTGTGTCTGTATAATTATGTGCACAGGAAAATGTGTGTGCATACCTAATTTTAAGTCTGTGTCAGGAGTTAAAGAAAAAAATGAACCCAGATGCAGCCAACACAAGGGAGATGTGAAAAATGTTTAATAAACAGAAGAACTTACAGAACAGGAAGCAGAAACACAGGGAACTTCAACAGAAGCACAGGGGACTTGAACAGATGAACTGACAGACAAAGAGGAGCACAGAGACTAAACAGACACAAGGGACGCAAGGATGATTGAACACAGGTGAAACACATTAGGGTGGGCCAGACAATGTCCGACATGGCAACCGATGACAGTCTGTGTAAGCAGCCTGAGATCAGATATCAATAAATGACAAAGAGCCAATCTTTACTAATGTTGGTCTGTAGGCAGGGAACAAGGCTGTGTGATAATGTGATAACTGTTATTAGCAGATGTGTCAATCACACACCACTTTCCCTAAAACACACTTATGAGAAACAAATAATGATTAATCTGCTTCAGAAGATAAACTTCCTATCTGCTAGTGCTGTTTTGGAATTTGGCATCCCGGGATAGAGCTCAGGGTAGGGTAGCAGTTACAGGAATCCTTTCTGGTGCCAGAAGGTCTCAGGTTCAGTGAGTGCTGAACTGTCCTGAACTACAAACTAAAGTTTATTTATATAAACTTTATTATTTAGGTTCAGCCTCAGCGCTCCAATCACCCAATTTTCTAGCAGGAGCAGTTGGCTTTTTTCTGTGAAAAATCTCTGATAAACTTACTCCCAACTGCTCAACAGCAAACTGACAAGGACTAAGGAAAAGATTAAGTACTGAACAACTGAAAATCAAATACTGTATTCCCAGATGGCACTGTATTTTTACAAAAGTATGACTGTGTTTTTATTGCTGATGTCAATTCTGTCAATGAGCATGCTTGTAACAACCACGGTTGCTGGTGAACATGCATGCGCAACCACATTAAATTGAAAAACAGTTAGCGGTAGACAAATATAGACCGAATTAGGACATATAAATTAAATAATTTTTTTGTTTGTTTGTTTTTTGGATTTGAAATACAACTCTGAGTCTTGCCTAGAGTACTGCAAAGTCCTGGTGACCCACAAAAACAGTAATTTGTGGCTGGTATTTTGTTTTAATTTAATTTCCAGGTTCGGTTCTAAAAAAAGAACATGCTGGTCGGATCATAGGTTTGGATGATAAGTGCATTAAAAAGAAATAAAAAAAAACAACAACTTGATGTAGACTGTAAAAATGTTTTTGCCGTTAAAAACAGTAAACAACTGGAAGCAGGGTTGCCATTATTTTACTGTAAAATTAACGGTACCATGCTGTTGCTGGTATTTACAGTTTGCTACCGTTTTTGTAAATACAGCAAAAAGCTTACTTTTACAGTAAAATACTGATGAAGAATTGGCAGTTTATTTATTTACACTTTTTTCACAGGAGCTATATTTGCAGATTTTCACTGTTAACGGTAGTACATATATAAAACATGCTGCAGTATAAGCTATTGATAAATTACCTGTTAATAAAAAGAACTACATTTATTTCCCAAAACTTTATGAGTTGATAAATTTTTCCTTTGCAGTCTTGCTATAAAACTATATTTTAATACATTGAATAAACACAGTCTTTGAAATTGCAACTTAAAATTTTAAGACAAAGAGTGTGGCTAAGACACTGACAGTGTGTGTGTGAGTGAGAGTGTGAACTGACTTATGTAGAGTCTCACTCAAAGTCCTTAATTTCTTTAGTAGACTGGAGACACAAGGGTTGACTGATGCCATCTTTTTCTGGGTGACCTTCCCCAGACTTTGACCCATCCAGCCTTAATGCCTCTGTCAAGATTTATCCCCATGAATGTCCTGAAAAACAAGAGTGTGTATTCAGGTGGGGAAATAGTACAGTGTACTTTCATGGTGCAGATTAAGTAATAGGTTGTTTCACCTTGATTAGTGTCAGAATAGCTTCCTTAACATGCTCCGGGAAATCAGATGTTTTAGGCAGCTTGTATGTAATATGTGAGACAAAACTCAACAAACACAAGGATAACATGATCAAAGCTGCTGTGAGCACACAGTACCAGCTGAAGGATGTAAGCATCTCACCTTTGAACGAATTCCAGTGTGCATGCAACGTCATCTTGGGACTCAAGATTGAAGCTGTAGTGAGTAGAAAAGACTGCAGCGATTCAGTCGGTCAGTTCAGTCCCGACAGTAAAGTAACGTTATCTAAATAAAATCAGCAGCGTCCTTTGGAGATGAGCACTTAGCAGATGCTAACACAAAGTAAAGTGAAGATGAAACTCACCCTGTAGTTTGGAGGATCAGGATCAGAGTCCAGCTCCTCTCTCTGTCACAAGGTGAAACTGCCAGGGAAAAGGGTGATAGACAGTTAACATTACAGTGTTACCGACGTTTTCAGATCACAACAGAAGGATTTTTTACCACTTAGCAACTGTACAGCTATACATCGAAGTAGCTAACGTTAGCTGAAAGTACTCACTGTTTGCTTGTGTGTGTGTGTGTCAGCTCAGACTCTGATCTCAAATGACTTAAACTTAATTTGAGTCCAATGCTCATTAAATTCACTCTGAATACACTTAATTTTAGCAAAATAATCTTAAACATAAAGATAAGCTTAAAGTAGCTTAAAGACTGACATTACAAGTAAAATAACTCAAATTGTTTGATGGTATTCTACTAGATCAGGCATCACCAAATGGCGGACCGCGGTCCGGGCATGGACCCAGTGATGGTTCTGCCCGGACCCGTGAAAATTATAATTATAATATTAGGCCTAATAAAAAGATAAATCATTCGTGCATGCGCAGCTAATTTAGTTAATACGACAGCGTCAAGGTCACAACGTCATCAATAGCCAAGCCAATCAAATCGATTGTTTACCTTTTCAGCACCAGAGAATAGAGAGAGACAGTGTCCCTAACCCTAACCCCGTGTGAAAAAATCAAGCAAATCGCATTGTCAGCTTCAACAACAACCAGAAAATCTGAACTATTAGCAGAGGATGTACTGGCACAGCTTGATGCAGCTGTTCAAAACGCATTATGCATATCCTTAGCTATTGATGAGTCCACAGATGTAACAGATAATGCCCAGCTTTTGGTGTATGTGAAATTTCTTCACAAAGAGAAGAAAGAGATGTGTGAGGACCTGTTGGGTTTAATACCACTTGAGACACACACAAGAGGAGAGGATATATATGACGGGATAAAGGAGATGCTCACAAAAAGAAAGATTAATTTGAAGCAAGTAGTCTCAGTCACCACAGATGGTGCACCTGCCATGGTTGGTAGAGAGAAGGGGGCTGTGGCACGGATGAAACAAGACAACCCTGATCTCATAGCCTACCACTGTATCATCCATCAGACTGTTCTCTGTGCCATTCTGTTTGAAGAGTTTGCTGAAGTAATGAATACCATGATGAGACTCATCAACTTCCTCAGGGCATCCTCATCCCATCAGCATCGACTGCTGAGAGAATTTCTGAAAGAAATGGAGGCAGATGCAAATAACCTACTACTCCACAACAACGTGAGACGGCTAAGCAAAGGGAATGCACTGGGACGCTTCTGGTCCATCCGAAAGGAAATAGCTGCTTTCTTACAGCAGCTCAAGAGACAAAAAGCAACACAGTTTGCAAACTTTTTGCAAGATAACAACAAGATGGATATGGTGGCTTTTTTGGTGGACATCACAGGACACCTTAATAAACTCAATTTAAAGCTGCAGGGTCAGAAAAATTCTGTCTGTGATTTGATGAAAACTATCCGCTCCTTCCAGATGAAGCTGGACATTTTCAAAGAAGATCTACAAGGAGAGTGTGAGCACTTCCCACAAATGCGGGAACAAATTCAGGGTAAGAGAGACATTTCCCCTTATGGCAGCTTCATAGACAAGCTGATTGGAAACTTCTGTCATCGATTTGACAGCTTTAGCCTTGGACACCAGCTCCTCTTGCTAATCGAGAATCCATTCCTTATCAGAAAAATCAGAGGATTTTCAAAGGAGGTGACACAGACCTTCAAGTGGGCACATCCTGGATCTTTACAGTTAGAGCTCACTGATCTGCAAGCAGATGTTGCTCTGAGAGATAATTTTGAAACAACTGACTCTGCTACTTTCTGGTTACAGATTGTGCCTGAAACCATTTTCCCTGGTCTAACCAAAGTAGCACTACACACCTTAAACATGTTTGGATCAACTTACAGCTGTGAGACAGCTTTCTCTACGATAAACATTATTAAAACAAAGTACCGTTCCAGGCTTACCAATGAGCATCTCCAAATGAGCATGAGAATGGCATTAACCCCATTTAAGCCAAGATTCAAACTGCTGGCAGGAAAGTTACATGCACATTTCTCTCACTAGGACAGGAAGTTGGAAAGGGAGGAAGGAGAGGAGAGAGGAGAAAGGGAGCTGCTCAAAGCTCTGCACTTTTCTTTTATTCGGTAAATTCTGCCCTGTTCTATTTTACTTGAAATGTAGACATTAAGATTCCTGTGTTATTTTATTTTAAATGTAGTTAATACATGTTTAAAAAAGGGGGTGGGCAGCTCAAAGGTCTTTTGTTTACATTTTTTCTTAAAGATGCACTTTTATTTTATTCAAAAGATTCTGAATGTTTTTACATTACCCTAAGTTCAGGCTGCTCAAAGCTGTGTTTGCACTTTTTATCTATTTTATTCAGAAGAAATTCAGTTACTTGAAATGTAGTAAAGACAACTACAGTAATGTTTTCCATTCAAGTGCCATTCAAGTTCAGACTTATCGAACTGCATTGTCCAATCAAACGTGTCTCACGCTCTGTTTTCCCAAGAAGCATTGCAAAAAATACTGTGAATTACTGTTTTAATACTGTTTCATGACAGAAATTTACAGTAATATACTGCATTTAAAGATAACAGGATTGTACTGTTGAAATTTACCCGTAAATTTACAGGAATTTGTTACAGTGTACTGACTTTAATCAGATGTTGGTCAGACAGTTATTGTCATGTGCATCAGGAATGGGCAGGAAGAGGAGTTCAGGGATCTGACGATGGCCTTCAGTGAATGAGGCGACAAGAACTGCATCCTTCTGAACACCTACAAGACCAAGAAAATAGTCATGAATTACGGAAGTTTAGGCCCACCCTTGAGCAGGTCAACATTAGAGGGAAGGACATTGAGGTGGTGCACACTTAAATAAATAGCACCTGAACAGTAAACTGAATTGGTCACTGAACACGGATGCCGTCTACAGGAAGGGACAGAGCCTGATCTTTTTCGTCAGGAGGCTCAGGTCCTTTGACGCCTGCAGTGAAATGATGCACATGTTTTTTCAGTCAGTGGTGGCCAGTGTCCTTTTTTATTCTGCAGTCTGCTGGGGCAGCAGCATGTCTGACATGAACAAAAGGAGACTTGACAAGCTAGTTAAAAAAGCTGGATCTGTGCTCGGCAGGATTCTGGACTCACACAGGACTGTTGAGAGATGCATGTAAGATGCAGCCATCTTGAATAATACCAACCACCCTCTACACAACATTTTGGCAGGACAGAGAAGCAGCTACAGCTTCAGCAAACATATCATCTCACTGCTCTGCAGGACTGAATGAATTTTCTAAAATGCTGAATGATGATGTTTGTGTTTCATTTATCAATTAAAATGAAATTCACTCAATGGAAAAAAAGGTGTTTAGTAAATAGACTGACTTCCAGACGGCTGGAAATTCTTCAAGCCGTTGGCATTGCAACATTGCATTGTCCCTGTTGCCAAGTAAAGTGCTTAATTTCTGCACCGATTGGGTTGTTTCGGTTGGTTGGAGATGTTATTGTATCCCTAACAAGCTCCACAACAGTCATTATTCCCTCAGGATTGGGGGCGGTACCTAAGTGATTGAGTGTCGGGTATGGTTTCCACAACACTGTGACATGGAAAGACAGCAGTCATTTTACAATTCTTTGTGATTTGGTCTTAGTTAGGAGTCCTCTCCACTACTTTAAACTTCTCATAGACTTCAGTACAACTTTTAGTGCTAGGTCGCTTTCTGAATTACTCTTGGTCAATAAATTAGTCCTTAGTACTGACACGGCCCTTATTTATAGGAGTTTCTCCTAAACCTTCAAGTTGCTTTGTGAATACTACCCCAGAGCTCAAAGAAAATTAAATATTGGATATTCAACAGGTGAACACAAATATGTGAAATGTGAAATAAGTATACGTGATTTAAATTAAACAAAATATGCATAATCACCATTGTCCTTTCACACCACCCCCTCACCACCACAATGTTGATATGACATTGCTATTATTGCTGCCCTTTTTTAAAATGATTAATATCTCTACATGGAAACTACAAAATGGTTGAGGTATTGCTAATGGCTGGGAACTACAACTACTTTGTCATTAGAGACGATCATGATCTATAGGTTGTCTCCTTAACTCTACTGACACACAGATAGCCTCACTTTTATAAAAGCTCAGTTTCAGAGCCATGCATAGACATTTTGGGGGGCGGTGCCCAAGCGTAAAATAAGGGCATCCCTCTAATAAATGTCAAATCAAGTTACTTACATATTTATTCATTTCAATATCATACACTTGCAGATGTTTAATACTCAACAGATTCCAAAGGAATTATCAATTTACACAAAGACAATGCTCTCTAGCATTGTCTATTTCTACATTTATCACAAGAAAAGACAACAACAAAGAAAACAATGCTACACTGTGCATTAGGGCATTTTCAAATGTATAGTTTGTTTGCTCATGTGCTTTAAAATAATAATTGAATGTCAACAAATCTTTATACAAAACTGAAAAAAGCTGTTCTGTAAATAAATAAAATTACAAACCAACCAGGCCTATGTCCAGGTGCAAAAATTAGGCTAAGTGTGTTCTGTGTACTCAAATGAAGGGAGCATTATGTTACTATTCGTGAATGAGCAAAATTAATTTTGTGCATGATAATTCAGAGTTAATCTCCCAAAAATACACCAACGGTAGGACATGATGTTTATTTGGCAAAGACTACATGATTGATTTATAACAACTGTAAACCTCAGCAGGCTGTAACTGTCAGTGGCCCAACTTCAGCTACTTTTTCTGAAGCTAAATTTTAATGGGCTATTTGTCACTAAGCAATGCTTTAATAATATTTAAGATAAATAGTAACTCTTCAAGTTCACTAAGCTCTGAGCGCAGTCTCTGTGACGGCAAATAAACTACTTTCATTTCATGTATTGGGACTCATTCAAGAGACCACATGCTCGCTGTTCTACAGATAATAGAAGTCACTTCACCACAGTTCGTCACTGTTCACACCTGGGGATGACCCTCCCCCAGGGACCTCAATGACCAGTCAGTGTTGGTCAGTGTGTGACATGTGACCCCCCAGGGTGTCACCAGACAAAACCAGATATCCTTCTCTGCTCGAATTTTTGAGTTTATAATGGGTGTGTATTGCGTGGAATGTTCAGGGCTAGAGTGGGTGACATCACCACTGTACCACCAGTGGTATGGGTTTAAAAGCCTTGGAGAAGAAGAAGCCCACTCCTCCACTCAGAGAAGTGTTGTGACTTAAAATGGCTTCCCCTTCCCATTCTGTTTCATTTGTAAAAGCACTGTGCGCTTCTTGTAAGAAAAAGACATCTACTTTTTTTATTTTAGCTGTTTCAAAAATAAAAGCTCTTTTTCTTGCCTCTCTAACTCCATTAACATTTAAAACGCCCAGTTTAAAAACATCCATGATAAGTGAGATGTTAAAAAGTAGAGTAAAAACAAATAAATTAAATTAAAATACACATAGCTGCCTTTCCCATCATCGCTCATTTGTTTTTTGCTTTCAGCTTAAGTTCCTTTGATCTAAAAACCTCCTTATTTGTGAGTCCAGCCTCTTATCTCTGACTCATGTGGGCTCTGGCCAAAGAATAAAAAGACTGGAAAATAAAAATAAAAAAAAAAAACTGCTGAAGTTTGGGATGTAGCTACTGTCAGAGACACACTCATCAGTCTCACTGTCATCTGTGTTCAGTTTACTTTTCTTGCCTTCCACAACTTTATTGGTTTTTCCATCACTTGTGTTTTTGTTTTTCCCCTGCCTTTTGTTGCTATCTTTGGTTTCATAAACCTTACTGTTTCCTCCTCCACCTGCTCACTCCACAACACACTTTTTAAATTATTTTATTTCTTTCTTTTTCACTGCTGCCTCCTGCTTTTTTGTCATTCATTTGTTCACACACACCACTTTAATTCCTTTCTTTGTCCCTTTTCTTTGGCTTCCCCACACTCTCTCACATCATTCACATATACACCCAGTGTATTTACAGTACTCACCCCGTGCACTGGGTTGGACACAGTAGTGGTTCTTCGCATTAATGCCCACAGAGCGGCAAACGGCACATAAGATGAGGCGACCGACCCCACAGCAGTGCTCCTTGTCCGGAAAGCTCTCTATTGAGAAACTCATCGGTTATGAAGGGGCGGGAGATGTGAAAGCGGTAGCACTATACAAAACTTTCGTTCAATCTGAGTGACTCAGTTCACCTTATCCGTCTGTTCCAGGAAAATGACCACGGAGCTGTTAATCTGAGCAGCCGATTTAACACTGCTGGGCCCGACCTTTTCCCCCACAGCCAGGCTGATGTCATCAAAGCTGCAGGGGAGCCACGCCACCGGTGAAACGCCGTTAAGGGGGAAAGATGAAAGACAAAAAAACACCAAAAAAAGCACCAAATTTAAACCAAATGAACTGTGATGAATAAACTATGTGAAAATAAAACCCATTTAAAGACGTTCAAAAGAATGACCAAAATAATGAAGCTCAATTAACACACCAGATGCTGATTACATAAGGAACTATGACTAGTGTCAATGAGAGGAGTTGTGTTGGCAGCTACAACAGTTAGCTTTCAGTTTGCCTGTTAACCAGATTAATTAACTAGCACCAGCTAACTGCTGTTGTTAGCTAACGGGTAGCTATGCTTTTGGGCAGGAAAATTAAATGCAAAACAGTTAACTAACTTCACTGTAAATGACCGTGCATTTATTGTCGAAGTCCCGGGGTCTGACTCTGTCTCCTCTGCTCCTTTCGTGTAGTTTTATCCACAAAGTGTGTAATAAAGTGAGCGAAGCAATATCACGCAAGTTTTTAGTGTACTACCTGGTAAAAAACAGCAAAAGCTGCGGCGAAACGCATTCACTGCAAGACTATGCATATGGGTCCGTGTACCTTCCGTTCATTCTATTTCCGATTTTGAAACGCAAATCAAAAAACAAATTTAGGGCCATTTTTTCTATTTCCATTTCTGAATCAAAAATCGGACAACCAATTTAATGAACCTTTTTTAAAAAACTATTGCATTTTCTGACCCAAAATTTAGTTTTCGGGGAAAGGCCTTGAATTTCTGTATTTCAATTTTCAATTTTTACGCTTTTCAGTCTGTAACCGGGAAATAAAATAATTGGCGGATTGATCCACCTTGCAGGAAGCGCAGGAAGCAGTGCGGTAGCCTAGCTTAACTAATTTCAGCGTGGTGTAGGTCTGCAAACAACCTGTATTTTGTCGGTGCGGTAACAATTCATCGTGCACAATGGACTCGAGTTATATCCTTTTTAAAGGAAACAAAAGGCTAACGCTTAAGGAGGACGACATGATTGGAGATAAAATCGCCAGAATATTCCAGGTAGGTAACATTTTTTTCGTTTGCTTGGAGAACATGCTAACGATGCTATGCGTAGCACACGGCTAGCCGACTCATTAAGGCTCCTCAATGTAAGATAATTGAAATTTAAAAACTATAAGCCTATTTACAAAATAATGTGCTGTGTGTGTGTGTGTGTGAGAGAGAGAGAGCTTGTGTGTGTGTGTGTGTGTGTGTGTGTGAGAGAGAGAGCTTGTGTGTGGTGTGTGTGTGAGAGAGAGAGAGAGAGCTTGTGTATGTGTGTGTGTGTGTGAGAGAGAGAGAGAGCGTGTGTGTGAGTGAGAGAGCGTGTGTGTGAGTGAGAGAGCTTGTGTGTGTGTGTGTGAGAGAGAGAGAGCTTGTGTGTGTCTGTGTGAGAGAGAGAGCTTGTGTGTGTGTGTGAGAGAGAGAGCGTGTGTGTGAGTGAGAGAGCTTGTGTGTGTGTGTGTGTGAGAGAGAGAGCTTGTGTGTGTGTGTGTGAGAGAGAGAGTGAGTGAGTGAGAGAGAGAGCCTGTGTGTGTGTGTGTGTGTGTATGAGAGAGAGAGAGCTTGTGTGTGTGTGTGTGTGTGTGAGTGAGAGAGAGAGTGAGTGAGTGAGAGAGAGAGCCTGTGTGTGTGTGTATGAGAGAGAGAGAGCTGGGGGGGAGGTATAGAATATTATAATAATTGAATTGCAAGAAATAAATAGAAATAAATGTTTGGTAGGTTGCACATATCTGTTCTATCTCATTTAGCTGATGCTTTTCTTTCAAAGGTATATGCTCCTAGCCTGTATATAACTGATGATGACAATGTGGCGATATTCCCGGGATCGGCTGGACATTTCAGCTGCTTGGACCTAAGACCTCGTGGCCACTATGAGGTTCATGGGGATGATATTGGTCTGCCAGTTGAGCAGACTCATCCATTGTCAGGCCAGAACCGTTTCCAGTTCCACCGTACAGCACAGACCACTGCTGCTCTAGGGTCACCTGCTCAGGCCGTAGCTCCCACACACTCCCGAGCAAGCATGAGTAACACCTTCCAAAAGGTATCCCCTGTCTCATCTGTTCACAGCCCCTACAATTGACTAGCAAGCTACATATGAATAAATCAACATAATTGTATTTGTTTTCGTAATTCATAAGATCCTTTGTAACCAAGATATTTAAAAACTTGAATCAATTGTAATTGGATCAATTGTAATGTAGACTGTGTGTTTGAGATGGAATTAATTGATTTGACTTGATGTAAACCACTCCCACAACAATCTTCCTAGGTCTGCTTTCATTGCTGAGCTAAGCCAGGAGAAACTTAAGCCTGCTCGTATGGTTGTACTCAGACTGTTTGAGTTTGAAGCCACAACCACAGGTATCCTTGCAAAAATACACGATGCCCTGCAGAGTGATGACCCTTTCATCCTGACTGATGCCCAGGGAAATGAAATTGTGGACTCCGAAGGGACAAGAGGTACTTAAAAATTAATGATTACATAATAATAAATAAAAATGCTTTGTTTGATCAACTATATGCCCCATCTACTTAAATACTGTGCTCTCTTGGTCTCTTAATTTTTTGACCCACAAAGTATTCTGTTTAGCTGCAAATGTGTTTACATTATACCTGTTAAATGATTTGTCTTCCTCTCTTGCTAGGCTCCAAGTATTGGAAGCAAAATGCAAAGAAGTTTCTTGCTGTCCCAGAGAACATCTTCCATGAGTTCCAGCAAGGAACAAAGGGAAAGAAACTGAGGTAAACATTTTAGTTACTGCCTATTAATATTTGTCTTTCATTTTGTTTTTAAGAACATCTCTCTTAGAAAAAAGGTTATCTGAACAGAACTGGTGAATATTGTATGATTTTTTTTTGTTGTTGTTTTTGTCCCTCCTTGTAGTCATAAAGATATGGACTCCACAAGTCTTCAGGAGGTCCATGACAAAATAGAAGAAGTGATCTTGGCTGCTCAAGGACTGAGTGAAGTCACCACAGTCATCAAGGACCTGTCAACACATGCCAGCAACACCACGGGCGCCATGCTGGTTCTGACCCACACCATGATAACACACGTGAAGGATGCCTTTGGTTGTATTGTGTGCAAAGGTCTGTAACATAATTTGTTGTATGATCTATATTAAAGTCTACCTTAAATAGGATCAAATTGAATGTCTAAGTGAATCAAGCATTAATTCGCTTCTGCATGTTAAAGTTAAACTGTCCCTTGCCAAGCTTTTAAACATATATAATATATAGGTAAAGAGAAGATAATATATTGAACTCTAATCTTGCATGTGTCTTGTCCTTTTTATTTTCTTCATCAAACAGGGCTAATGGAAGAACCTGTGATGGCCGTATGCTGCAAAAGCTTTGTCAACTGCAAAAACTGCGTTGACCAGTGTATGCTGACATCCGACCAGTGCCTCAAATGCAGGGCAGATGAGTTCTCTGTCAATGCACACAGGCTGATCAGTCTGGACAATGTTCTCTCCATACTGGGTGGTGTAATTAAGATGTGAATGTATCACGTTCTGTGATTTAAGCTTGATTGCCTCTGTTACAGTACATCTGGCTAATTGCCTTGTTCAAAGTCAGTTGGAATTTTGCACTTGTTCAGCGGCTGTAGAGGATACAGAATATTTTATTTTTATATATTTTTTGTATTTCATGTTGCACTTTAGAAAAAATATGTTTACTGGGTTGGGAACATAGTGTAATGTTGCTATATAGCAAGTGTTCGATTTTAGTTGCAATTAACCTCTTAAGCCCTAGAGACCCCGTATATGGGTCCTGTTAGGGTTAATCTGTAAAATTACATTAGTCATCATAATATTCAAAAGCCAATGCAAAGATGAATAACCATGAATGCTCATCATCTTTGCTTTGACCCTTTTACAGACTATCATTTCAAGACATTTTTTCAGAGAAGTAAAATTTCACTAGAAGCCATAAAATTTCACCAAAAGATGTTAAATTTCACACACTTAAAACATTTTTTTTTTTACAATGTCGCAAATTTCTTGAATGTCTTGTAATGTTAGCCTGTAAAAGAGTCAATGCATCTTTGCATTGACTTTTGAATATTGTGATGACAAATGTAATTTTCCGGATTAACCTTAACAGGACCCATTTTCTAGAGGTTAAAGGAAAGTAACAAAATATTCAGTATATCTAGAACCAACTTGTCTTTATTTGACATTTTCATGCATATTGTTGCGTAATGTTTATCAGATAGAGCAATGCATCCTGAAAAGGTACAAAGTTATAGTTTACCACGTTGTCTAATAAAACTGAAATATCAGGGTACTCCTCAGCAAAACATTGTTCTGCTGATATTTTGTCGTCCTCAGTTGAGAAGGGGTCCGTTCCAAAGCAGGAGACTCTTGTCAGTGAAGAGCCAACATCCTGCTGGTACATGTCTGCTGCTTGGGAGGCATGGGGCAACAAGTCCTCTCCTAGTTTTTTTGGACATCCTCCTTCTGCGATTGGATTGAAACGATTGGGTGTTCCTTTGCCTGTGAAGCAAAGCATAGGTCACAAAATATCAGCTACTGTTTGAATTCACTGTCAACTTTACAATAAAGAAAAAGTTCACAAAAAAGGACTGGATTGTGTGATACATGTTTTTTTATGTAACTTACCTGGGATTCTGTGTGCATTCCATGCAAGTACAGCTCTTGTTATGCCAATCTTGACCCTGTCTGATGAATCAACATAAGCCATGACATGTAGGCCTAGTCTACATGAAATATAAAATATAAAACAGAGGTGGGTAGAGTAGCCAAAAATTGTACTCAAGTAAGATTATTGTTACTTCAGAATAATATGACTCAATTAGAAGTAAAAAGTAGTCATCAAATACTTGAGTAAGAGTAAAAACGTACTTGGTGAAAAAACTACTCAAGTACTGAGTAACTGTTGAGAAATGTTTGATTTATTTGTGAAGACATTTAATGAGACAAAAATACAAAATTATAATCTTCAGGAAAATTCAAGTACTTTCAATCAATAAAATAATAGAATAAATAAAAATGAAAAATAAATTAAATATTTACAAAATAAATTACAGCACAAGAACCACAAATTTCCAAATTTGATTGGTGAAACACAGTCACAGGGTAGAGCCTTTGATGGAAGTCCCTCTCTCTGACAAACTAAAACAGAATAAATAATAGTGATGCATAGAATACTGAATGGGTAAAAAAGAAAAATAACTAGCTCAGTGTAGCCTAATGTAGTACAGTAAGAGTACATTCTTCTTCACAAATATACTCAAGTATGGAGATGATGTAAAACTACTCCAAAGTACAATTTATTCAAAAACCTAATCAAGTAAATGTAACAGAGTATATGTAACTCGTTACTACCCACCTCTGTAAATCGAAGAAAACCAAAGAACTTACCTGATTTATTGCCCTGCTGATAGCAACCTCTAATTTTGTGTCGGATACATGTCCCCTCCTGGAAATGTTGTGATGTGCACAAAATCTCCCGACACTCATTTCAGAACATCCTTGCTGCACACCTAATTGTAATAAATTTGTGGAAATGTCCGCGTGTGAGAGATTTTGCGCTATCATTTCTCTTATTAAATTTCCATAAGGCTCGAGAGACACCATCTCGTCTAGTCTTAAAACTCCTGCCAACCGAATCTGCTACTGTTGTGCTAAAGACGTGCTAATCGCGGAAAAAAAAAAGAAATACTGCTTCCGGTTCACCTTGTAATAAGGTAAAAAAATCCCTGCATATTTGCATTTTGGATTAACATAGATTGGATTTTTCGTGTTTATCTTGGAATATAAAAATCAATAATAGGAAAACAACACAAAATCCAATTTTATGGCTATATTTTAATGTAAAATGGCTCTTTTTTTAAAAAAAAAAAACCTGCTACATATATTGAAAAAAGAAAAATGCCTTTTTTTTGTTTTCCGATTTGCGTTTCAAAATCGGAAATAGAATGAACGGAAGGTACTCGTCCCGCAGCTTTGAGAAAACCCCGGTAAGATATACATCAAAACGTGCGTCTTGATCACGAAAGAGGTGCTATGACTTTTGGTGTTAAAATTCCAATTTTTCCCAAAGTTATTCCCAAAAAACTGAGGAACCCACCTTTTTTCTACAAATTTCACCTTTTTTCTGAGTCACCCAGCTCTCTCATACCTGCACGTAGAAATGTGATTCAAACTATAAAAAGGAGGAAAACTTCTGCTCCCTCAAAAAGACAGGAACTGTTTTTACATAACATTTAAACTTTTCAAACTATGAGCACTCAAAGGAGGAGTGCAATCACTTTTTCTTCAAAATTAGAGTGAAAGCGTCAGTTGGCTAGAGTGCGTGAAGCAGTAAAAAATAACCTTTATTTTTATTTTAAACTCGAGCTCACGGCCAACGCCATAAAACCTGTCTCACTCTCATTGACACCTAATGTAATCGTCTTTTTTTTTTCAAAAGAATCTCACTCTGTCTTTGCACTGAGCTTACTCACTCATTTTAAGGAATATCTTTTCTCATAATTTGCAGTTGTTTGAAGCCATGTAGAAGCCAAATTCTGGGCAGATTTTCACATTGCCATGGCAACGGCAGCTCCTGACCTGTGTGCGTGCGTGCGTGCGCCTAGCAACCAGACTCTCCAAGCTCCGCTAGCTTTACATTAGCCGCATGTTAGATCTTAAATTACATTTAATTAGGTCTTAAATATGTAAGTCCATTTACTGCTTCCTTCGTTGCTTTTTTTTTTTTTGTTTTGTTAAAAAAGTGAATGAAGTTGTGACGGTCTCCGCTGAGACAGAGGAGAGGACTAGCCCTCTCTCGCTGTCACTTCTAATCGCGTTGCTCTCCTCCCCAGTAATGTTTAATTTTATCACCGAAAAAAACATAATAGTGGTAATTTAAATAGCAGTTCATGGGATTTATTAACCCTCAGGGGTCCCTCTGTCCTTTTTGGGACATTTTCTTCCCTTTTTTTTTTGATTTGCTGATCATTTTGGCTGTGTTACAGCTGAAGGTATGGA
The DNA here is from genome assembly GCF_021018895.1 of Seriola aureovittata. Lineage (NCBI taxonomy): Eukaryota > Metazoa > Chordata > Actinopteri > Carangiformes > Carangidae > Seriola > Seriola aureovittata. The sequence goes on from NC_079375.1 coordinate 84,892, forward strand.
TTTCTGCAAGAAAGTGTATTTTTTGACATTTTAAAAATCTAATGTCAGTTACTGTTACAGGTCTATTTTACACTGGTAACACATTTTGTATCCTCTGGGGTTCCTCGCGTCCAAAAAAGGACACACAAAGAAAATGCTATAAAATCATCATATATCAATATTTTTTCTGCTTTTTTTGCATACATCTCTTAAAGGGGACATATTATGCTCCTTTTTAACAAGTTTGAATAAGTCTCAGAGGTCCCCAAAGCATGTCTTTGAAGCTTTTTGCTAAAAAATCCACTCCGATCCTATATTTCAGCAGGCCTGTAAAACCCTCTTTTTCAGCCCTGTTCAGAACAGGCTGTTTCTGTGTCTGTAGCTTTAAATGCAAATGAGGTAGGTAGGTAGCTAATGCTAACTGTTACTGTCTCGTCATTACTGGGAGCTCTTTTGGTAAATAAGCACTATTGTGAATAGTGTAATGTAGTTATCTGTCATGCCTCCTTAGATATACTTTTACAGTCTGAAAATGTTTGTTGTATGTGGACTGCTACAGGTGTTCAATGTCAGTACTAGTCAGATATTTTAATAGATGCTGACAAAGTAAATCATTTTTCTCCATGTTTTGAGCAGAGATGCTCATCATGACATCTTCCTTTATGTAGTAAATTTATTTTGTGTATCACAATGAAAGCTGTAAATCAGCATAAACATGTCTGACAGCAACAGTAATCTTTAGTCAAAGACTAAACTGTGCAGTTTTCTACACTACACTGTTGTCAAGCTCCACATTATATGCAATAAGTGACATGTTATAAATTACCTATGTTATATGCACTTGATATGTAGCCAAGCTTACTTCTTACCCACCTTAGTTCCACTGTCTGTCAGCTTTTGAATTTCATAAGCTTTATATTCTGGTGAATGTCACAATTTTTCTCTATATTTTGGATAGGTGCTCCTGTGGAAACTGTGCAACCATGCCCACAGAAGCTGAGAATATCTGCTGCTAGGAGATACCACAGGTAGCATTCTCACTAGACAAACTAATCAGTAATTTGTTTTGATTACATTACATTTATAATAAACCATTTGTGATTCACTGTAGGTTACCAGACAGCTATGGGAGATCGAGGAACATTTACCATGTATGTTAGGCCGTACTGGGTTGGAGCTGCTCTGCGTCAATGTGTACTCCCTCCAGAATGCCTGCAACATGTACCACGCTGACTACGGTACTTTACAGTTGAGAGAAATACAGCAGCACGTTTTGCTTCTTTGTAAAAACATAGTTTCAATCTAAATAAAAGATGTTAGGCAGTCTTGTTTTACTTCAGTGCACATAATTTTACAATGGTAATAACACACACTCAAATAAATTAGTTTAGCTGCTCTTTGATTTGTAAAGTTCTTCTATCAGCAGATAGTGTGCATATAATATATGAATTCAGAGGAGTCATTTCTTTAGTAACAATCAAGCATTTATTTACATCAAATGAGGCAGTTATAATCAGTGATAATAAAAAAAAACTGTAGGATTCACTGGATCCATAAAAAAAAATTGTGAGACACAACATAGATATATGTTTGCAAGTGCCCTGTCCAGTTGTTTTAGTCAGTACAGGTATCTAGCCTATAGGAGCTTTGTGAGCTGGTGCTGGGGCTTCCTTGGTTGCAGAATCTGGGTCGTCATTCCAGCCTGCGTGGTCCTACGCATCCATGCTGTGTTTCCTGACGCCACAGGCCGGTATGTGGGTTTTAGACTGGCCCATGATAGAACCGGAACACAGAGCTGGATATGACCTCCTCCTTCTCAGGCTGCTCGAACTGTGCAGTGAGGTCCTCTGGGATGGGGATGGCCAAAGCAGCTTCTGTGTATGGTCCCAGGTCAACAAAAACTTTTTTCAAATATGAGGTCCACCACATTCCCTGTTTGATAAAACACAAAAGATTTTTTTTTACATTTTTCACTTTTTTTTTACAAAACAATGACTGAAAGTCTGTTTCTAACCACCTCCTGATATTTTCTTTACTGTATTTTGTTGTTGATGGAACTGTCATAACATTATATTTGCAATATTTAATACAATGTGTACAAAACATTTTTTGGTTGAAAAATAAAATAATATAACACTTATAGAATGTCGCCTCAGTCTTAACTGGTTTAGCTCTGCATTCTCCCTTCATGGCTTTTGGAAATTGGACCTTGAACAGTGGTTCACCTTCTTTTGTTTGGGCTTGTGGTCGGTCAGCATTTTCATTGTAGTACATGGCAGCCAGGTGACAGATGATGACAGAACCTTAGCCTACACACTCTCACAAGTTCTAAGTAACCACAGCTTCATTTACCTGCACATTATTCCAAGACTGATAAATGACTGTTAGGTTTATCAAAAGTAGATGCACTTCAGATGGCTACAGACCTGTACTTCTGATGTGAGGCTGAAGAGTCTTCAAGGATAACTGTGTGCCTGCAGTGGGTCAGTCTGGCATGCAACATCCCTTGTTGCAGGAAGCTGTATAGATGGCCTGAACAGAGGAAACAGAGGTTACACCAACATCTCCTCAAATGTGTAGTTATGGCAACAGCTGCAAACAGTGCAAGAATGATAACAAATGCACTCAATTATGTGTAAACTGGGTTGTCAATAGCTTGTAAATGCTGCAAATAGCTCACTATATGTGCAAGATGCAAAAAATGTGTATTATAGACTATCCCCTTGGACATATCCCCTTAACTGTGTGCTTATCTAGATATTCCCTACAGGCACTGTATCTGTAAACATGATATAAACGTTAAAACGGCCGTTATAAGGCATGACTCTCAATAATAACTTTCACAGCACTAATAAACAAGCCCGGACACCTATGCTAATCACCACGAGCTTATTTTTAGTCCGAATTTTACCGGCTTGACTTTACAGACAGCTAAAACACCTTTAAAGTATAATACATTTAACAGGGTGGCTCTAAGCAATGTCACACGGCGATACCAAGCAGAAGAATTACATACAATCTGTACCCAGCTGTGTCGACGACGCTAAACGTTAGCCACGTTAGCTGCCATGCTAACAACACACGCAACAGGCTCCCGTAAACATACAGTAAAGCAACATAAAATTGTAAAACTTACAGCTCTCAAGTTCAAGTTGGGTCACAGACAGTCGGTACTGATCAAAGCTTTATCTTGAGACTTGTAGCAAATCCTGCATTGTCCTGGCCCTCGTTGAGAAAGCGGTCCGAGGTGAAATGGTTAGCACACACGTACAACACTTTCGGAGTTGGAGCGGGTACATTTCCATCAAAAATAAAATTAATCCACTGGGTCTTCAGATCCTCGGGCGTAGGGGTTAAAAAAAAGACTTCAGTGTTGGTTTGTGCAGCCAACAACAAAGCAACTACTGTGTTTCGCTCGTACCTTCGACATTGTTCTACCGAAAGCCAGTGTTCGCGAGGGAAGTAACGATACCGTCTGCAACACGGACTCAGTGGGCGGAACATACACCTAGCTCGGGGAGCGTCACCCACCCAGGGGGAGGTGGCATCGCCCTTCTTGACGTCATCAGGGGAGAATCTCCAATTCGCTCATTTGAGCACACATTTCTTGAAAGGTGGAGAAAGCAAAAGACGGAGAGGATGGACTTTTCTCATGTTTGGGGGGTTCGTAGACATGCCAGGGACACATACTACTGATAGAAAACCATGGAAAAGTGCATTTTGCATAATATGTCCCCTTTAAATCCAATAATTTCACACTACTTTACACAATTAAGTTCGTTTACTTAATTTTCCCAAGGTAATCGGTTTCCTAAATTTGTTTAAGTAAACTCAACTTGTTAGAATTTACAGTGCAGGTTTATTTAACAAAAGAACTTCAAAAACAGGCACAGGGAACCACAGGGGATGACATCAGGCAACAAGTATAGAACAAGGACAAACCCGGAGATGAACAGGACGTGAACAGCTTGGAGACGAACCAGACATGAACAGACGACATGAACTGATGAGGACAAACCCAGAAATAAACAGACGAACCAACACAGACAAAGGGGAGCACAAAGACTATATAGACAAGGGAGGCAAGGATAATTGAACACAGGTAAAACACATTAGTACTGGTTAAGGAACAATCTAATAAATATAACTCTGATGAGTGATATGACATCATTTTGTGGGAGAAAAACCCCCAATAACAGGGAGCAGGAATCAATTTTTGGCAAGTAAAAAACTGCATTTTATGTGTTGCACTGGCCCTTTACAGAGTTTTCAACAGGCAAAGAGTACTGGTTAAGGAATAATCTTCTAAATATAACTCTGATGAGTTACATGAAGACATTTTGAGGCAGAAAATCCCTTTCGGTCCAACATTAGGAGCTGGAATCAATTTTTGGTAAGTAAAAAACTGCATTGTATGTGTTGCACTGGCCCTTTACAGAGTTTTCAACAGGTAAAGAGTACTGGTTATGGTATAATCTTCAAATCATAATTGTGGTGAGTGATTTGAAGTAATTTTGAAAACCCTTTCAGTCCCAAATGTCTTTATTGCATACACAAGTCAGACATAATGTAAATTACAGGCTATTTAACAAGGATATCAGACATAACAAACAAACATAAAAATAACATTATTGACTGTAATCACGTTAATATTATGCCTGATTACACTAGAAACAGCAAACATGTTCATGGCCGCAAATTCTGTTGAAATAAATGTTATCGTCTCACACATACATAACATCACTATTAGTTCGGACATAGAGTTAGTGTATTTGTTCGTAATGGCTGTTTGATCCAGATGAAAGCAGCTGTAGAGGCATAGAAACTGCGCTTTTCAGCTTTAATGGGCTGTGCGTGCTCCCGCGGAGGGAAATCACTTTTTGGCAGGCAGTCACTTTTTGGCACAACACCAGTATCGTCCGTCCGTAACATTGATCAATAAAACAAAAAGAACAAAAAGTCTAACTAAAAAGAAATAAATACTGACTAGTATTAGCACATTCTTTCACAAAATATTTCTCAAACACATCCTTACTCAAATATTAGAGTATATATATATATATTATATGAGTAATATATTATTTATTTATAAATATCTCTCCCTATCAATGACTGAAACAAAATCAAAAGATCCACTGTTTTCCTTCAAAACTGAGCTAAATTCAAGCATATCTTGCATGACTTAAAACTAAAATTAATACATTCATATTCACATTTTTTCTTTTTTCATTTAAACCAAAAAATAAAACTCTTTTCCAATCCTTTTGATCCAATTGTATTTCCTTAATAATGTTTTTAGTCTCTCCTGTAATAATTTAAACTCTTTACACTCAAATAAATAAATGCATCAGTATCTCTTTACATACCTCACATTGTCTCCCCACATTTTTATTTATTTGTTGAATCACCACATTTCTGTTATGTCTGAATTTAAAGTATCTTAACAATTATACTTTATATTTAAATTTCCCCATATTGTTTTTATATCTAAATCTGGAAACACTTTTATCCACACTTGTACTGATGGAGGACACTTAATTTATTTTCTCACCAAAATCAACAAAAGCTCAACAAAATCAATCAACAAAACAATCTGATATTTGTTTTCCATTCCTGTCTTCTATTTCTGTAATACAAGTTTTTTCCTCTCTTGGCCAAGAAAAAATATTATACCTCTTTTTCCCTCAACTGTATACTGAGCTCTGCTCCTTATAATTGCACCAACATGTTTCTCTTTTTCATATTTCTCAATTTCTGCTTTTATTTGCATAAATTTTGCCAGTAGAATAGTATGGCATTTTTGTGCGTGCATGTGAAAATGCGCCCATAAGTCGATAAGCCACACCCAATGACATCTGCTGTTGACCTACGCACATCCCTTATGTATATATTTTTTCTCCTGTTAATCGATTAGAAATGAAAATGAAATACTATAACTATTTTCTGTCAAATTTTTCAAAGCAGAAGAAGAAAGGATGCATTTTTAGCAATTATGGCTAACGATGGAAGTCAGCAAATCACCAATGCCTGCAGTGTTATAGGTATGTGTGCTTATTCCGCACAGGATGCACCTCATCGCAAAAAGAGATGTGTAGAGCCTGCGGATGATTTTAAGATAGAGTTCGAGGGGGTAAATGGGTATGTCTATTCTGTGTAATATTGTAATAAAAAAAATCATATTCTGCACTTTGTATAACCTGGTTTGAACTTTGTATTACCTGGCTTTGTATATCCTTGAATGTGAATCTGTTCCCACATGTATGCTCCTTATCTGGTATTGCCCAGTACAAACAAGGAGTAGTTTGTCCTTGAACACACATCTGCTTCTTCTTGACAGTTAGACAGTCAGGATGGCACCCAGAATTGTTCACACACACACATCCTTACCCTGCCTCCTTCTTTCATTTTTTTTTTATAAAGTTCATTTAGCCTACACTCTTTGTTTGATATCAGTCTGCAATTGCACTCTGTGTGACTGTGCAATGATCATTTGCAAAGTGTGGTGCACTCAAAAATAGGTGATGACTTAATGTATGCATTTTGAAAGTATTGTTTACATGCTATCATATTAATTAATGTTTTTGCTAATTGTAATAACACAAACATTTAAGTATTGAGTTTGAGACCCAAAATAGCTTAATTTTACAATTGTTAGGAGACAAAGCTAGGAGAAATGTATGTTTATCGGAAGATAGAAGAGCGGAACCAATTATGCTCAGGTGATGTTGCACCCAGGTCACTGAGGTGAGGGACGCTCCCCCCTCCCCTCAGAGAAAACTTGGGAAGAGAAACGTTTGGTTCATGTCTTCATTTCTCTGGACATTTCATCAGTTTTTCAGGTCAGTACACTGCGAAAATGACAAAAAAACAAGTGTCTCCTAAAGCTAAACTTAATGTAGCACGAGTGTGACGAGGTTGTTGACATAATTAAGTGTTTAATATAGAGTTTAAAAGAGCGCGAGTGCAGGGCTGTGGTGTTTTACACCATACTTGTCTGTCAGTGTGTTACAACCAGCTCATTAGGGGAAAGGGAAGTAACATAAAACCCAAGATGTTCAGGGTTAAATAAGGTTATTTATTAACCAAAGTAAACAGGGAAAACAAAAAGAGAGGCGGCACAAGAAAAACAAAGCCACCCAATAATGCAGTTAAAACAAAAAAACACGAGCAGCTAACAAAAGAAAAGCAAAACAACAAAACACCAGATCTCAAACAAAGCTGCACTTAACTTTACTCTAGCAAACCAAAACACACAACCTTAGCTCTTCATATTGCTTCACTCGGCTCAAATCAATTAATCACACACAAGCGCAGGTACACAGCGCGGAGGCGAGTCTGCATACGGGCAACACAGATCGCCACGAACAACCGAATGACAGTTCTTTTATACTCCGGGTGGAGACGAGGGGCGGACCCAGCTGATCAAGGGAGATGGCTTGCAGCTGGAGCATCGAAGGTGCGGCAAAAAAGGCGGAACACTCCCAGGAAATCCCGGTGACGTTACGGGCATCCCCTCTCGCAGGGTCAGACTACAACAATAGCCGACCGAGACAGGACACAACACAACCACACACACCACACATACACAGGGAAAGACAAAGGTCCCCCGAATAAGGCCACGGCCGTAAAACAGTGATATGGATTCTGATTTTCTGTTTGACGTTCCTGATTCGTAAACAAGTGTCACTTGTCAAACACAAAAAGGAAATATGGCAAGATTTCCTTCCATGGGTGAGAAAATGTGTCAATGTAGAAATATGGGAGTCAACATCTGATCCTTATGTTCAATACAATACTGTTTTAAAGGTTTATCGACAAAAATACACCTTTGTTGTCCACACACTCAGATCTGTTCAACTGGTACCAGACACACAACACACACAACACACATATGCCTATCTAAATAAAACATGTGACATCACAAACAATTCAGCCTTATAGGAAGTTGGTCTAATTAAAGGCATGCAGCCAAATGTGATAACACCAAAGTTCGATTACAGGCCTTACCAACCACAATATACACTCAAAAAGGAAGCTGTTGAGGGCATTACGCCAGTCTTTAATGCTTTATTGAAGGCAGGTGTAATAATTCCCTGTGAAAATTCTCCTGTGCGTGTTATGGTCTGACTCTTGTGCAGTTTTTGACTCTCTCCCTCTCTTTCCCTCTGCACAGACTGAGTGCTGGAAGGCGGGGCGATCTCCTCGGCAGCAGGGCTCAACCAGACGCACCTGCTCCGCATTCCCCAATCAGCCCGGCTACTTAAGCCAACTCATTCACTTCCTCGTGGCCGGAATATTCAGTTTGCTGCATGCCTGAGCCCTGCTCTCGAGTCGATCCCCTGCCTCACGGTGTTTCGATCGCTAAGTATTATCTCCAGTTTTTTCTTTGCACTTTCACTTACCAGTTTGAGCTTGCTCCTGGACAACTTAAGTTGTTTTTGCCTGTTAGAGTGTTTTTTCCAGTTACGGTGATTTTCTGTTGTATTTCTATTTTGATACTTTGTTCCCATTTAAGGGTGATTTTTCATTGTTACTTTGGTGAATAAAGAACTGGTTTTTGTACTCTGCATTTGGCTCCTGGCCTCTCCTTGCTCGTACCATGACAGAATATTCTGGCCCAGAATGGACCCAGCAAAGTCGGAGAGTCTTAAACGAGCAATCAGCAGCCAAGCGGCTATGATTAATCAGCACAAGTCCTCCCTGCTCCAAGTTATGGAGCATCTACAGTGGCTGACTTCCAGCGTGGCCCAGCTAAATGGACAACTGGAGTCCATTAAAGACCATCTGGTTCCCTCCTCCCGCTCTCTTACTCCACACCAGGCCGCCGACCAGCTCCCCAGCCCGTCTCCACACTCCAGAGAGCCATATATTCCTATACCTGCTAGGTACTCAGGTGATTTAGGTACATGTGCTCAATTTCTCCACCAGTGTTCAGCCTAGCACCTATGCCACAAACCAGGCTAAGGTAGCCTTTGTTATGAGCCTCCTCACAGTCAGACACAGTCAACCATTAATTATCATTTGTTCACAGAAGAGATGAGGCGAGTTTTTGATCACCCTGTTAGGGGCCGACAGGCAGTTAATCAACTCCTAGACCTCAGACAGGACAGCCTTTCAGTTTCACAGTACGCCATTAAGTTTTGTATTTTGGCAGTCCAGAGTGGGTGGGGGGACTCAGCTCTCCAGGCTATTTTTCTGAAGGGGCTAGCTAGGGAGATTAAAGATGAGCTAGCAGTCTGAGAGGATAGCAACTCCCTCAACCAACTGATAGAGCTCGCCATCAGGCTAGATAACAGGATTAGAGAGAGAATAAGAGAGGTTTGAGTCCAGGAGGAGACGGGTCCCCGCCATTTCCCATTTCCAGTCCCCGGACTCCGCAGCCTCTTCTTCCGGACCTGTTTCCAACCCTAAGACTCGACAGGCCCCAGCGGAGGAACAGATGCAGCTGGGCTGCACCCGCTTGACTCCAGCTGAACGGCAGAGGCGCATGCGAGAGAGACCGTGCCTGTACTGTGGCAAGGAGAGTCACTTCCTCAACCGCTGTCCGGAGCTGCCAAAAGATCAGGCTCACCAGTAGGCAGGGGGACCCTGGTGAGCCAAATCTCCTCATCCTCTGCCTCTAGGATTTAAGTCCCAGGTATGATACACGGTTCCGAGCACACACTCCCAGTCCAGGTCCTGATGGACTCAGGAGCTGATGACAATTTTATTGATGTTAACTTTGCTCAGACACACGAGATCCCCCTGAACAATTCCCTCTGTTTATCACAATCTGAAGGAGGTTTTCAGTAAATCCTCTGCTAGTTCTCTCCCCCCACATAGACCCTATGACTGCGCCATTGACTTGCTCCCGGGGGCCCCCCTCCCAACCAAGCCCTTGTAAAATCCCTCAAAGCCGGAAAGGGAGGCTATGGAGAATTATATAAATGATGTGGTGGCGGGGGGTCTCATTCGACCCTCATCCTCTCCAGTGGGAGCTGGATTTTTCTTTGTAAAGAAGAAAGACAAGACTCTACAGCTCCAACGGTTTCTGGGGTTTGCAAATTTTTACCGCCGGTTTATACGAAACTACAGCCGCATAGCGGCTCCTCTCAAGCAGCTCACCTCCTCTAAGGTCAGTTTTGCTTGGTCACCAGCAGCTAATACAGCATTTGACAGACTCAAGAGAATGTTTATTAACGCCCCTGTCCTTACCCACCCAGATCCTGAGGAGCAGTTTGTGGTCGAGGTTAATGCCTCGGACACTGGGGTTGGGGCCATCCTCTCTCAGCGCCTGTCTGCGATCACAAGAGCCTCTCCTACCTCCGCACCGCTAAACGCCTGAACTCCCGCCAGGCTCGGTGGGCCCTCTTCCTGGGGAGACTCTACCAGAAACATCAAGCCCGACGCTCTCTCCTGTCAGTTCACGGTGGAGGGGAGGGAGGTGGACACGGAGACGGTTCTATCTCCTAACTGCGTGATGGGAGTGGTCCAGTGACAGGTAGAGCAGGAGTTTCAGGACGCTCTCCAGGGCCAAACGGTGCCGGACGGATGCCCTCCTAACCGGCTGTTCGTTCCCCAGGGGGCCAGGTCATCCGTGCTCACATGGGGGCACTCATCACGAGTAGCCTGCCATCTCGGGGTCCATCAAACCTTATCCCTGCTCCAGCAGTGATTCTGGTGGCCCTCCATGGCCACGCACGTGCAGGCTTTCATAGCAGCCTGCACCACCTGTGCTTGAAGCAAGCCCTCGCACCGGCCTCCCGCAGGACTCCTCCAACCCCTGCCTATTCCCTCACGCCCCTGGTCCCACATAGCTGTGTACTTTGTTACTGGCCTACCTCCCTAGGAAGGTAATGATACCATCCTGACTATTGTTGACCGGTTCTCCAAGGCAGTTCATTTCGTTCCTCTCCCCAAGCTTCCCTCCGCCTTGGAGACCGCTAATCTCCTGGTAACCCGGCTCCACGGCATCCCAGCTGACATTGTTGCAGAGGCCCCCAATTTACATCGCAAGTGTGGAAGGTGTTCTGCCAGACTTTGGGGACCACTACCAGTCTCACATCAGGATACCACCCATAGTCCAACGGACAGAGAGCGACCGAACCCGGACTTGGAAACCGCCCTGCGCTGCATTGCCGCTCATCTCCCATCAGCCTGGGGACTCACCTCCCTTGGGTGGAGTATGCGCACAACACCCTGATCAGCTCTGCCACAGGACTGTCACCTTTCATGGTGAGCTCCGGCTTCCAGCCCCCCTGTTCCCCAGCTAGTAGTCCGAGGTGGCAGTTCTCTCCGTGCACGCACAGTCCGCAGAGTCCAACGGGTGTGGCGGGAGGCCAGAGCCGCATTTGGTTGAACCGCAGAGCGCAACCGGCGGCTGGCAGACCGCTGTCGGGTCCCCGCTCCTGAGTACAGAGTGGAGCAGCAAGTCTGGTTATCCTCCCGAGACCCCCCCTTCAGACAGACTCTAGGAAGATGGCCCCCAGATAAATCTGCCCCTTCCAAGTGGACAAGATCATCAACCCCAGTGCCATCAGACTCCGCCTCCCAGCTTCCCTCAGTGTCCACCCAGTTTTTCACGTCTCCCTCCTTAAACCCATCTCCAAGAGCCCCCTCCAGCCAGCCGCTCCGCCGCCTCCTCCCCCTCGCATCATTGAAGGCCACCCAGCATACATGGTTGCACGCATCTTGGACGTCTGCAGGCAGGGCAGAGGATTCCAGTATTTGGTCGACTGGGAGGGTTACGGCCCAGAGGAGCGCTCGTGGATTGCGCACTCCCTCATCCTCGACTCACAACTGCTCTGGGACTTCTATAACAGGTATTCGGGTAAGACACCAGGTGGCGTCCCTTGGGGGGGGTACTGTTATCGTCAGACTCTTGTGCAGTTTTTGATTTTTCTCTCTCCCTCTCTTTCTCTCTGCACAGACTGAGTGCTCGAAGGCGGGGCGATCTCCTTGGCAGCAGGGCTCAACCAGACGCACCTGCTCCACATTCCCCAATCAGCCTGGCTACTTAAGCCAACTCATTCACTTCCTCGTTGCCGGAATATTCAGTTTGCTGCATGCCTTAACCCTGCTCTCGAGCCGATCCCCTGCCTCACATTGTTTCGATCGCTAAGTATTATCTCCAGTTTTTTCTTTGCACTTTCACTTATCAGTTTGAACTTGGTCCTGGACACCTTTAGTTGTTTTTCCCTGTTAGATTGTTTTTTTTCCCGTTACAGTTTTCTATTTTGATACTTTGTTCCCGTTTAAAGGTGATTTTTCGTTGTTGCTTTGGTGAATAAAGAACTGTTTTTTGTACTCTGCATTTGGCTCCTGGCCTCTCCTTGCTCATACCATGACAGTGCGCACACCAATTTTCCCCAGTTAAAAAAAAAAAAAATCAGAGATGAAGGTCAGCCAGATGAATGGTGTTTTGTGCAAGACTTGAGCGCAATCACACATGGGCGTGGCCTACGCGCCATAGCAAGGTGACATGGACTGCTGAGGCAGAAAAAGCCTCTTGGGTTGCCAGATCCACCTTTCACTCAGACTTTTTAATTTTAACAAATATGCAGAGGGCCAGGGGTTAGACAGTTTCGTCGTCGTCTCCTGCTCATCCGGATCCAGGTCGCGGGGGCAGCAGCCTCAGCAAAGAGGTCCATACGGCCCTCTCCTCAGCCACTTCCACCAGCTCTTCCAGGAGAATCCCGAGGCGTTCCAAGGCCAGCCGAGAGATATAATCCCTCCAGCGTGTCCTTGGTCGGCATCGAGGCTTCATCCCGGTGTGACATGCCCGAAACACCTCCCCAGGGAGCCATCCAGGAGGCATCCTCACCAGATGCCCGAACCACCTCAACTGGCTCCTCTCGACATGGAGGAGCAGCGGTTCTACTCCGAGTCCCTCCCGGATGACCGAGCTCCTCACCCTATCTCTATGGCTGAGCCTGGCCACCCTGCGGAGGAAACTCATTTCGGCCGCTTGTATTCGTGATCTCGTTCTTTAGGTCGTTACCCAAAGCTCATGACCATAAGTGAGGATTGCAACGTAGATCGACCGGTAAATCGAGAGCTTCGCCTTCCGGCTTAGCTCCCTCTTCCACACAACGGGGTGATTCAGCTCCCGCATCACTGCTGACGCTGCCCCAATCCACCTGTCGATCTCCCGTTCCTTCCTACCCTCACTCGTGAATAGGATCCCGAGATACTTAAACTTCTCGACCTGGAGCGGGCAATCCACCCGTTTCCAGCTGAGAACCATGGCCTCAGACTTGGAGGTGCTGATCTTCATCCCAGCCGCTTCACACTCGACTGTGAACCACCCAAGCAAGAGCTGAAAGTCGGTGCTCAATGAAGCTAAGAGGACCACATATTCTGCAAAAAGCAGAGATGAGATCCTCCCGCCACTGAACCCAAATCTGTGCACCACCTGGCTGCGCCTAGAAATTCTGTCCATAAAAGTTATGAACAGAACCGGTGACAAAGGGCAGCTCTGGCGGAGTCCAACCCTCACCGGGAACAGGTCCAACTTACTGCCGGCTACGCGAACCAGACTCACACCGCTTTGGTACAGGGACTTAATGGCTGCTAACAAGGGACCATCCACCCCATACTCCCGGAGCACCCCCCACAGGGAGACCCTGGGGACACGGTCGTAAGCCTTTTCCAAATCGACAAAACACATGTGGACTGGATTTGCAAACTCCCATGCCCCCTCCAGCAACCTAGCGAGGGTAAAGAGCTGGTCCACAGTTCCACGCCCAGGACGAAAACCACATTGCTCATCCTCGATCTGAGGTTTGACTACCGACCGAACCCTCTTTTCCAGAACCCTGGCATAGACCTTACCAGGGAGGCTGAGAAGTGTAATTCCCCGGTAGTTGGAATACACCCTCTGGTCACCCTTCTTAAAGATGGGGACCACCACTCCGGTTTGCCACTCCAGAGGCACTGCCCCCGATGTCCACGCAATGTTGCAGAAGCGTATCAACCAAGACAGTCCTACAACATCCAGAGCCTTAAAATACCCAGGGCGGATCTCATCAAGCCCCGGGGCTCTGCCACCGCACAGTTGTTTCACTACCTCAGCGACTTCTGCTCCGGAGATGAGCTCATCCATCCCCAGGTCTATTGGCTCTGTTTCCTCCACGGAATATGTGTTGGTGGGATTGAGGAGCTTGAGGAGCTTATTCCTTCCACCGTCCGACTATATCCTCAGTTGACATCAGCAGCTCCCCGCCCCCACTGTAAACACTGTGAGCGGGTTGCCGCCTTCCCCCCCTGAGGCGCCGGACAATTTGCCAGAACCTTTTTGGAGCCGATTGATAGCCTTCCTCCATAGTCTCAACGAACTCCTCCCACGTCTGAGTTTTTGCCTCAGTAACTGCCGTGGCTGCGCTCCGCTTGGCCCGCCGGTACCAGTCAGCTGATTCTGGAGACCCACAGGCCAACCACGCCCTGTAGGCCTCCTTCTTCAGTCTGACGGCTTCCCCTACCTCTGGTGTCAACCAGCGGGTGGTGGTCGGTTGACAACTCTGCTCCTCTCTTCACCCGAGTGTCCAAAACATGCGGCCACAGGTTTGATGATACGACCACAAAGTCGATCATAGACCAGTGACCTAGGGTGTCCTGGTGCCATGTGCACCTATGGACGTCCTTATGCTTGAACATGGTGTTAGTTATGGCCAAACTGTGACTAGCACAGAAGTCCAATAACTGAACGACAGGCCGTTCCTCCCCACCACACCCCTCCAGGTCACGCTGTCATGAACTTGCCCACGTGAGCGTTGAAGTCTCCCAATAGGACAATGGAGTACTTTCCAGCACCCGTCTCAAGGACTCCAAAAAGGGCGGGTAATCTGAACTGCTGTTCGGTGCATAGGCACCGACAACTGTCAGAACCCGATCCCCGACCCGAAGGCGCAGGGACACAACCCTTTTGTCCACTGGGGTGAACCTCAACACACAGGCAGAGAGCCTGGGGGCCACCAAAAAGCCCATCCCGGCCCTCCGCCTCTCACCTGGAGCAACTCCAGCAAAAAGGAGAGATCAGCCCCTTTCAAGGACTTGGGTTCCGGAGCCGTCGGTATGTGTTGAGGTGAGGCCGATTATATCTAGCTGGTTCGCTCAACCTCTTCCACAAGCTCCCGCTCCTTCCCCGCCAGAGAGGTGACATTGCATGTTCCGAAAACCAGTTTCCATAACCGAGGATCAGACTGCCAAGGCCCCTGCCTTGGTCTGCTACCCAATCCACATTGCACCGGACCCCGTTGACTCTTCCTGCAGGTGGTGGGCCCACTGGGAGACGAACCCATGTAACTGGTTCGGGCTGGGCCCTGCTGGGCCCCATGGGCCAAGGCCTGGCCACCAGGCGCTCGCCCGCGGTCCCCAACCCCAGGCCTGGCTCCAGGGCGGGGCCCCGGTAACCCTCAGGGCTGGGTACTCGGGTTCTTGTTTGTTCTGTTCTTTGGGGTCTTCTGAACCGTTCTTCGTCTGGCCCTTCACCTGGGACCAGTCTGCCTTGGGAGACCCTACCAGGGGCAAAATGCCCCAGACAACATAGTTCCTAGGGTCATTAGGGTTCTCAAACTCCTCCACGACGGTAAGGTTATGGTTCAAGGAGGAGATAGACAGAGTTTGACACAATCAAAAACTGATATATTTTTTGAAAGTATACTACAAATAATATTAATATTTGAAATTTGGAGCACAGATTGAGGGTTTTCACAGCTTTACTATTACATGAGGTAGATATAGGACTTTGCTTCCTTCTTAAAAGTACAAAAAGAAGGTTTAGTTTTTAACTCCTTACATTTATGGATATAAAACTTGGCAAGTAATATGATGAGACTGCATAGAAAAAAATTTGTTTTCTAGATTTCTTGTATAATTTGTGAACCCAAACAATACATCCTTCAAACAAAGTAAAAAAGCATCATAGATAAAGTCCAAAACAGATGAAAGATAGTCTCTGGGTGCATGTCACAAAAACTGCAGTCTACATCAATGTATTTCTTGAATCTTACTAAAAATGATTTGACAGGATAGCAATGATGGATGAAATCTCTAACTTAACTTTGTTAACTAGTAGAAATCTGTTAGGGAGAGTCCATGTCTAGTCCTAGTCAATATCCTGAACAAGAACATTCCAGATTGCGATATAAGGAACAGAGATACAACTAGCCTGGAACAAGCTGTGGATATTCCTATTGTTTTTTCTTACAGGAAGCAGGCATAAAACACAGTTTTCCAATAGGTGTGTCAACTGGATCACGTGAAGGTGTCACATTAGAAGGTGGAAAATAATAACCCTTATCTCTATGATAACACCTGATGGCATGGCATCAAAGACAATAGGAAATTGTTTTTGGGCTCACAGGGATCTTAAAATGTTAAATAAATTCTTGGTAACTGAAAAGCTTACCCTCCTTATTCAAAGGTTGAATCATCAATACAATGTCATTGTTGAACCAATTGTCAAAAAATAAGGATTTCTTTTTTTAACACACATCCTTGTTGTTCCATATAAAATATCTATTTGAAGAGAAATTGTGCTCATAAATAAGTGACCAGGACACATGTGCTTGCTTATGGAAATTGGAGAGAGAGACTGGAATCCGATCAATATTACATAGTAGAACAAATCTCAGACCACCCAGATTAGAAAACTGCGAAACCAATCTGGGAGATGTGCCATTTTTTTTTATTTAATTGAGCTATTTCCATTGGTGTATATGTTTTTAATAGTTCTGCAAAGAAAGTCACCAAAGCCAAATTTGTTAAGCGTTTTGAAGATAAATTAATGCTCAATTGAAACAAAGGCTTTATAAAAATGGATGAAGCTTTCATTATTAACTAATTCTGGGTAATCTAATATATCAAGTTCAAGTCAAATATTGTTGGAAATATGCCTATCCTTCATAAAACCAGACTGTGTTTCATCTATGATATCCAAAACAGCTTTTATTTGTTTAGCAAAAGTAATTGCTAAAATTGTGTAATCATTATGTAGGAGGCTAACTGGGTGCCAATTATCAATAAGTAGCAGATCTTTCTTTGGTTTAGGAATAAGCGTTATTAGGCACTGTGTTAAAGTGGGAGGGAGAACACCTTTGTCTATACTCTTGCAAAATACCTCTAATAAAATGGGAACCAGGAGGATTTATAAAACTCTGATGTTATACCGTCCACTCCAGGAGATTTGTTGTTCTTTAAACTACTGATTGATTCCTCTACTTCCTTAAGGGAGATTGGACGATCACAGAGTTCTTGGTCAGCAGTACTGATTGGATTAGTATCAATTAATGGATCCAGAAATCCGACAGTGCTATCTTCACAATAATGGGAGTTATATAGATTTTTATAGAAGTTGGAACAGAAGTTTCCAATCTGGATTGCATCATCACATACTATGTTCTCTATTCTTAGTTGGTGAACAGTATTATTTTTTGCCTGGGATTTTTCTAAACTAAAGAAATATGCTGAGCTCTGTTCACTAGACCTCCGGCTACATGCCTGACCAGAATTGGCTCACCAGATCTCGAGTGCCTATGGAATAAAGTCTGCTGGCAACCCCTAACCCTAACCCTGCGAAAGATGTCAGAATGTGTTCAGTTTGACCCAAAAAAGCAGTTGTTTGTTTGTGCTCTCCTATCGCTCAGAGCAGTTTATTCTGCTTTAATCATCATGTTAAGCATGCTTTTTGTCAATTCAAACTCATTTTTCACATTAACTGATTTCTCTACAGAAAGCCTCAAGATGAGGTTTTGAAGATGAGAAGTTGCAATCATGACAAATATGAAGAAAAACTTGCTTATCTCTCATATTATGGTCACTTTGTTCATCTGCACGCTTTTAGTTCCAAAAGCAGTTCATTCTGAGCTACATATCGTATTAACCTGCTTCTTCATGCGGAGCCATTTATCACTTCAACAGCCTTTTCTATCAGAAAAGCCTCAGTAAGATGTTTCCCGTGTTGTCTAGTTGCAAATAGGATGAATATGAAGGAAAAATAACAATTCTCTGTCATATTATGGTCAGTTTGTGGTGAAAAGGTGTTCATCTGAGTGTTTCTAGTGACAAAAGCAGTTAATTCGCAGTTAGACAGAGCAGTGCTAGTCAGAGGCTAGAGATAGTTTAACAGGGGCTTCCTGTCTGTGCCTTGCCATTTTGTCAATGTGTTGACCTGGACCTTGTTGTAATACCATGTTTTTTAAAATTATTTATTAAATTGTTTATTTCACTAAATCTGTACTTTAAGTACTTTGAGTAAATTCATAATATATACCTTATTGTGAAGTAAGTGTGAGTCTTTATGGTATTATCGTTTCAGTTACATTTATATTGTTTATTGTTATAATAAGGTACCAATATACTGTGAAGATGAAGTTCTTCAACTCTGAGATACAGGTTACCTGCTAATGTTATGTTATGTTAGGGAATTGTTTACTTGTGCTTTACTAGTTTAGTTTATATTCAGCTAGAAGAATTTCCAGGTTAACAGTTTACAGACACATAGGCACTTGATAAAATGGATTGCTATTACACTCCTTAACCAGTAGGTGACTCTGTAAGACTGAATAGTAAAGACAGAAGCATGGGAAGGAGTCTGACACAGGTAGTGTGGTAGTGAGTTTTTTTCTTTTCAATGTGAGAACGATATCATACTTCTGCTCCTGACAGAAGACAGAAAACCATCAATCTTCAAATTAAAGAGGTCCCTGTCAGGTAACATAAATTAAGTCTTTGCACCTCATGCAGAATGTTTGTATGTTAACTGATACATGCCTGCATAGCTGACAGTAACCAGGAACACATATCTACATATTTATCCATCCATCTGGAGCCTAGCCTACCATGCTCGCTGGGTGAGAGGGAAGGGACACCCTGGTCAGGTCAGCAATCTATCTGTCTGTGGAACCTTTCAGAACCTATGTAAAACTGATAGTGGGTTGCGTTGTGAAAGCGTCTGTTTAATTGTGATTTGGACCCAGTGGAGATTGTTCAAGTTTCATATAATCTTTTTCTGATTTGACCCTGGTGCAAAGGTTATTCATTTTATTGTGTTATTGAGGTTATTGTGTTACATAGTGTTGGATTCTGTTTTATTTTGGTGTTTCCTGTTGACCCTGTTGCTGATCCCTCGAAGTTGATCGCCTAATTGACACACACTTATGATGACTAGTGGGCTGAGTCTATTTAGGCCGGCCCTTTGTTTCAGCTGCTGTAGCAGCACCTTTTTGGTGCAAGGTATCTGTTTTCTTTTCAGTTTCACCCATCTATTTTCAATAAACTTTAATGTAGTAAACTTCCTATAGGTGTTGTGTCCATTATTATGTTTAGTGTTTGAACCAGCCGTAACAATAGTATAGTTTTCATAAAGCAATTAAAGCTTGTTATTTCAATTTAAAAGTCTACTTTCAGTCTAATGAATAAAATAAACATCAAATATTAAACATCAAATATCTGGCAAAAGTGTCTTTATAATGGAACTTAGGCCTTGTCCTAATGATGCAAAACGTAATTTCTGAGGTCCACAAGATGTTGGACATTTTCATTTGAGATTCTGCTCCATGTAGACATGATTGCATCACACCATTTTGACTGTTGTTCAGTCTGAAGCTTTTCTGCTCACCACAGTTGTAAAGAGTAGTAATCCGAGTTTCTGTAGCCTTTCTTTCAGTTACAAAAGGTCTGCCCATTCTCCTCTGACCTCTGTCATCAACAAACTGGATGTTTTTGTTTTTCACACCATTCTGAGTAAAACCTCTGGAAAGCTATGCCTAAAAAAATCCCAGGAGATCAGCAGATTTCTCTCTCTCTCTCTCTCTCTCTCTGGTACTTTTCAACAAACTCCTCCAATCTTAAAAGTCTTAAATGATGGCACAACCTAAAAGACGAGTGGGTGTTAAAAGATCCTTGATCACATTTTTGACTTTCGCATGTCATTTTAATGGTCACCTGGCTTTGGGATATACTGACTTTCATCCAATTATTAAACACTTTACCATTTGCAATATTGTTACATTGGTTATAATGTAAATTTTGATTATTTGTAATATTGGTATACAGTATATGATGGACATCTGAAACATTACGTATCATTAATGACACTGAGTAAAATACCACAAAGTAAAGTGTTTAGTCTGTATGTTTCTCTTTTCAGTTTTGCAGTGTTGACCAAGTCAACAGCCAGGCATTTTGCAGGTTTAATTATCCTCAATCACATGTATCCTAAAGTTTTTCATGCTGTGACATTATTTCCATGAGTTTCTGAAATTCCAGCGTAAATACTGTGAAATGACTTTTTTGAAATCTTATTTTATCCTTTTGTTGTGCATTATTTTAAGTTCTGCTTTCAGTTTATCTCTTATATTCATTCACACTTAACAGACTCTTTACTGTGCAAGTGCATTTGAATTGATTTCAGGAGAAAGAGAAATATTAAGGAGAGGAGAGAGAGGGAGAGGGGGATGGGAGAATGTTGCCATGACAACTGCCATAATAATCATCCTAATGATTGATGTGCTGTGCTCCAATTCTTCCTGTTTGGACTCTCTCTGCTTTTTTCTTTTTCTCTCAGTCTATCTCTGTCTGTTTTAGACCATGTTTGTGCCATTAAAACAGGTGTTACTTATGGTGATGAACAAACAAGCAAACATAAACTCATAAATGGCCATTAAAATATTATAGTTTTAACAAATTACAGTATTTTTAAAGCAGTTGTGATGAAAAACCTAAAACTGAACATGAAGAGAAGAGCCTGTATTAATCCTTCTGTGTCATTGTATTAGACCATTCAGGCGTGTGTGTGTGTGTGTGTGTGTGTGTGTGTGTGTGTGTGTGTGTGTGTGTGTGTGTGTGTGGGTGGGTGTATGCAGTGTCATAATAGAGCACCCTGTTATATACTTGAAAAGAATTGCTCTATATATGTTACAATGAATTACTGTATGGGTCAGTCTGGGTTAGTATTAGCAGAGAGACACATGATTTAGGACAAACTGGAATAACATGCAACACAAAAAAATCATTGCGTGTCTGTAGCTGAATCTGTTTCCTGCATGTACTGGAACAGACTTGGGTTTTGGATATGAAGTCTTTGATACTGCATGACATCATTTTAATAAATTGGATTTTTAAGGTAACAGATCAGCTCCTTGACAGAAATATTATTTTATTATATTTGTTGTGTCCTTTTAACTTCCATTTAACATTTGGTTAAAAAAAAGGAAAAAGAAAAAAATAGGTTTTTGGTAATAATTCTTCGTGTTACAACTGAAATATGAAACATTGTAACTGAATATTCACGTCTTATTTATCTAATATCACAGAATAATTATTTTAGTATATTGTTGTCTTGTCCTCATGCGTGGTATATAGGATCTTTTAACCTTATACATTAAGTCACTGTTCTTTTCCACTGACCTTCCTGAGGGAAGCTAATTGACGTCTTTCTAATCTTAAAACATCAGCCTACTATTCTAGCATTCTTGACTGTGAGTTCAATCCTTCCACAATGAGCTTTTCAATTTTTCAAGCTCTGCTAAATCTAAAATTTCTTTTCTCTTATAATATATTATAAAATAATATAATATGGCGGGACTGTGTATAA
This sequence comes from Seriola aureovittata, assembly GCF_021018895.1. NCBI lineage: Eukaryota > Metazoa > Chordata > Actinopteri > Carangiformes > Carangidae > Seriola > Seriola aureovittata. The sequence goes on from NC_079375.1 coordinate 106,445, forward strand.
TCAGAGTAATTGAGTTGAAAACTGTTGTGGAACTGCTGTAAACATCATCATTGTGTTACATTTGCATTAAGCCTAGTGTCAGAAAAACACATAGAACCTTTTTGTTACTATTCTTTTTGAAAGAGCAATGCAACACCACTCGACCAGCCAACCAATGGTGTAATTTCATGACTCAGTCACATGGCATTCAGCTGATCAATGGCATAACTTCATCCCTCAACTCTCATCACTGACTCAGTTAGTCATACACGTTCGTGGTTATAGGGCTGGCCTTGCTGTTGCACCTAAAAAAAAAATAAAAAAAAGTCAATACAGCATAACCATAAATCTTGTCTTTTCAATTCCATGCATTCATTTTTTTTTTGTCACGTGGTGCCTAAATTACCACCAATCCAACTTGGCTGATGAGTTTAATCAGGCGTGTTAGGCTAGTAGTGGCTCATGTAGCCAGGAGCAGAGGTGAGTAGCAGGCTACAGAGGTCTGGTAAGCTCACTTCTTTCTTACTCCACACCACACCATCAAAGATTTTTCATACCGGAGCCATTTTGCAGAAAGTAGCCAAGCTCCAAAAAGCAGCTGGGGGCTGTGAGATGATGAATATGTTTTTCTGAATATCAGAAAAACACAAATATATCTCTGTATTGGTGTGCTAGTCAAGAGGGCACTTTTATTAAATCTATTAATTACAAAATTTATGTAAAAAGAATCTGAAGTCATCACTTTAGGCTCTGGAAAACAGTGTGGGGCATTTCTAAAGAAAAACTAATTAAATGTCAATTGAAAATAATCATTAAAAGAAAACCTCACACCAGAGTGTAAGGTAGGCTGGACCCAAATGCAGCCAACACAAGGGAATCGCGAAAAAATGTTTAATAAACAGAAGAACTTACAAGAACTGGTGAACCAACCGAACAGGAAGCAGAAGCACGATGTAACACTGAGGACTAAACAGAAAGCTGAAGCATGAAGAAACACAGGGGACTTCAAACAAGAACCAGAAGCACGAGGTAAGACAAGCAACTTGAACTGGTAACACAGGGGACAATAACAGACGAACTGACCCAGACAAAGGGGAGGACAGGGGCCGGTGGACACGAAGGAAAGTAACTGGGCAAGGGAAGGAGCCCGGGATCACAGGGGCAGAGCAGAAGAGCAGTAATTGATGCTCAGAGGCAAAACAGGGCAATTCGGGAGGACAGCCATGAGACCGTACAGTTGTGCTAGGCAGTTCAATGGGGTGACCCAGAGGTCAGGTAAATGGACAGAACAGTTCTGAAGGCCAGGGGCGAAGACCCGGTCTCTCCAGAGGACGATGGCGAAGACCGGGTCTCTCCTGAGGTTGAGCTGGAGTACAGCGGCAAAGACGGGGCCCCTCTGAAGGGCAACCAGGAGGTCGCCGTTGCAGGCGGAGCCCCTCTGGAGGGCGACCAGGAGTTCACTGGGTTGGTGTCTGGGGAACAGGAGCAGGAGGTGGCCGAACCCCCGACTGGGGAACAGGAGCAGGAGGCAGCCGAACCACCCACTGGGGAACAGAAGCTGGTGTGGACCGGACCGTCAACTGGAGATCAGGAGCTGGTGTCAGCTGGACCGCAGACTGGGCATCAGGAACTGGAGTCGGCCGGACTGCTGACTGGACATGAGTAGCAGGAGTTGTATCGACCGCTGACAGGATACGAGGAGCAGGAGACAGCCAGACTGTCGACTGGGAATCAGGAACAAGAGTTGGCCGGGCCGCCGACAGGAAATGAGGAGCAAGAGTCGGCCGGGCCGCCACAGCTGGGAATACAGAACAGGAGTCAGCCGCTCCGCCGAGAGGAAAAGAGGAGTAGGAGGGTGTGAGGGAGCTGGCAAGCATCCCCCCTCACTAAGGTGAAAAAACAATACAGATTGGCTAAAACAGGAAGTTTATTTTTTGTTGTGCTTTTATTTTGGGAACCCCTACTAACCACTCTCTCTGTTTGAGGTCTACTTCCGGGGGCCGTGTTTTCATGGAGTGCACACATGGGAATGCTGCCAGACTCAGCAGGTGTCAATTACCTCATCAGGCTGTACCAAGTCGGCAGGAAGGAGAGAGGGGAGTGGGTAGAGGGGTTTTACTTAAGTTTGGCTTTTGTTGGGTATTTCTTTAGTTTATTATGTATTCTATTTTGATCTGTTAGGCCAAAGGTTAGTTTATGTAATTATCAGTGTGGTTAAATTGTAAAGGTATTCGTATGTGTGGTGCTAGTGTCTAGGGTCCCTGCACTAGGTGATGTTTGGTAGAGGCTAGGGGTACTTATACCAGGTTGGAAAGCAGGGTAGGGTGTCAAAGAATGGGGGTCAGGTTGGACGTCACCGGCGCTGCTGCTATCCACTGTAACCTGCTACACCAGTCAGACTGCTTTGGTTGTCCAGCCATCCTGTGACCACTATGTAAGAACTGTTGGACTTTGTTTGTGTCATTTGCCTCAGCTCACCAGTAAACTAAGAGCTCTGCAACCAACTTTTGTGTGACTGATTCTGTCCTCTCTCATGCTTGCACTCCAATCCTGCTGGCCTTCATCCTGATTGTAAGGATTCACCATCATCCAAACCTTACAGAGGGATGTTGCCCAGAACCACCAACTCGGGAACAAGCGAGGAGTCGACCGGGAGACCCCCGACACTGGAACAGCTGATGCGTCAGCCAGGGTGGTTGGCAAAGGCTCGTGGTCACCGGAGAGCTGAGGCTCTGGATAGCTGGACCTGTGGCTCAGGCTGGAAGCTGGAGACCTGGGACAATGGTTTGTGCTGGTAGCTTGTGTCAGGGAGTTGAGGCAATCGGGAATAGGCATTTCTGTGACCTGTCTCTCTTTCCAGGGACTCCGACCCCTAGATACCTCCCAGTAAAGGCTAATCGGGTTCCCCAAAAAGGAGACGACTCAGGGTCCTCCAGATCCGAATCCTATAGCAGGTCGGCCAATGTGCTGAGAACCCTAGCGACTGACAGGGTGCTGCTGCCTTGGAGGATTGAGGCTTGGGCTGGTAGCTGGAAACCTGGGGCTGTTAGTGAGGAACCTGGGGCTGGGGCTGAGGCTGAGGCTGAGTTTCCCTGTGGTGACGGGAGCCACGATGTCCTCGTCTTCTGTGGCCACTATGAAACCCCGGAAAAATAGCCTGTTCCCTTGAAACAGGACTCGTCAGGGTCCTCCAGGTTAGACTCAGACAGCGGGTCAGCCAGTGTGCAAAGGGGCCTGATGACCGACGGGATTGCTGGCTGGGAGGATTGAGGCTGACCATGAGGCAACCTCAAAAAAGCCATGAAGCTGGCATAGGCTGCTGGGTCCATATTTTGGTCAGTTCATACTGTCATGGTTTAAGGTAGGCTGGACCCAAATGCAGCCAACACAAGGGAGACGATGAAAAAATGTTTAATAAACAGAAGAACTTACAAAAACTGGTGAATCAACCGAACAGGAAGCAGAAGCATGATATAACACTGGGGCTTAAACAGAAAGCCGAAGCACGAGGAAACACAGGAGACCTCAAACAGGAACCAGAAGCACGAGGTATGACAAGGAACTTTAATTGGTAACACAGGGAACAATAACAGATGAATTGACCCAGACAAAGGGGAGCACAGAGACTAAATAGACACAAGGGAGGCAAGGGTGATTGAACACAGGTGAAACACATTAGGGCGGGGCAGACAATCAACAAGGGGGGAAACAAGACAAAGGAAGGAAGTAAAAACAAGTGACACACAAGGGAACAAACTACAAAATAAAACGGGAAATGACCAAACTCAAGCATAAATTGTCCGTCATGACAACCATGACACAGAGGACATAACAAACCCCCCAATCAAAAAGTGACTGGTAGCAAAATTAAAAATAACAGCACTACACTACCCTTTATATCAGTGTGTGTTCTTGTTTTGATTATTTATTATAATATTATTTCTCTTACTACTAATCAGTTCAGTCCCGTGATTTTGAATGTGATCCAATTCATAGTTTATTATTCTCTTTCTAAGAGCTATCTCTGTCTGTGTGTGTGTGTGTATGTGTGTGTGTTTTTGTGTAGGCCAACTGTCACAGCGGAGTAGACCTCATCATCACATTGTTGTCTATGCAAACTGATGGGCTGCGAGCATCACTATCTCCTCTCTCTCTGTCCCACTCTCAAATTCTGCCTCTCTCTCAGTACAATTCAATTTAGTTCACTTGCTTTATTGCCAGATGAACAATATTGCAAAAGTGTCATGGATAATGCAATTCACTAATGAGATGAACAGAAAAAATATTATTCATTAAGCTAAATAAATAAATATATATATATATATATATATATATATATATGTGTGAACACGTATATATTAAGATAGCTCTTGCTCTCGCTCTTGCTCTCTCTCTCACTCACACACACACAAAAACACATGCACACACAGTTATGTATACAGACATTTGTGGGTTACAACCATTTAGACAAAAATGTGTAAATAGTTGTACTTTAAAATGCATAAGAATATTGTTCATAGAGAAAAGGGATGCACCTGTATTTAGAACAGCAAATATGAAGGCTGGTGTAACTATATGTTAAATCTGTATTGTTTGTTTGCAGTGTATCCTTTTTTTTATTTTTCATTCTCTCTTGCTCATTTAAATCTAATAAGTTAATTTAGTTTACTTCATTTACGACTTTCAAGAACAAGCTAATGTGTGGTACATAAAAATGCAGACTACAGAGTTCATACACACAAAATAGCATTTTCAAACACACACACATACACACACACAGGGTAACCCAGCCCATACATACTTAGTAAACATACATACAGTGTGTGATATGCCCATCCCCCACATGCGCACATGAATATATGCAACCCTCCCCTCTTTAAGAGGCATAATTCACTTCCACATCCTCCTCCCCCACAGTTCTTCTCTACAAAACTCCACACACAAACACACACACACACACACATACAAACACACACACACACACACACACACACACACACACACACACACACACACACACACACACACTCAAATACTTGTCTAGCACAGCAATCAACTCCTAGGTAAAAACAGATGGCCCTTTAGGTAATACAGCTTTCCAATTGAGAAACAAAGATGAAAATACAGAAACTGAAATATTATAAAATATTATAAAATATTAAAATATTTTCCCATGTTTACCTTGCATGACAAAAAGCTACAATTTCAGAAGTGCAGAAGTATAATTTACAGGACAATAGAAATCATGTGCTTGGATTATTCAAAGCCTGCACATGATTGTTGTTATGGAGCTGTTGGCTACAGTGTGTGTTTCAGTATTGATCGTTTGTAAGTATGCAGTACTGTAATTTAGTTATAAATATAATGTAATGTAAATGTAATATGATTGTTGTTACATTTGTATTCACAGCATCTTATGTCAGTATTTCTTGTGTTTAATGTCTAGTGCCACCAGAACAATCAATAGTGTGGTAGCATGGAAAAAGTCTCATTAAAGGTTTTAATCAGGGTGGAAGTCACAAAAGGAAAAACGATACATCATACAACAACAATACATGGTAAAGGCGGGCAGTGAATGAATGACTGCATGAATGCATGAATGAACTGTGACAGCATCATGTTCAAGTGGTTGTTGTCCCTCGCTCTCATTTTGAGCTTGAACTTGCAGTTTCTTTGAATCTGCCATTGCAAAAGCAGATTTATGTGGTATGGAGCCAAAATAGGACCTAGGAATTATTCTCTTGTAATTGAAAAACTCAAATTTGAAACTGAAAGTTCAAGTTTTGATCTTGAACTTTGAAAAATACAACAATGAATTCAAGTTATACATAAGTGTAGGATATGCTTTTTCAATTTAAATATAATTTTGATTCAATTCTGAAATTTCTTTTGAATAAATTATTTATTTTCATTTTTCACTTTCATATATATTTTGATATTTGAGGTCTTATTTTTTTCAGTTGCAGATTTAGTTTTTTCTGGCATCAACTTAGAGGGGCGTGGAATAATTAGTGAAAGCATAACAAACAGAGACTGAGGACCTTCCTCAATTATTTTGTCTTCAGGAAACGTAGGCACTGTAAGAAGTATGACCCCAACACATTCTATATTTTTTCATGTGATTGGCAGTGAAAAAAATGACAAAGCTGCATTTAGCGAGTTGTTTTAGACCGCACATCACAGAAAGAAATAAACTATGCCAGATTGGGCAGTTCAACAGCCACTTTTTATGAGTTGTCGTTTCTCACTTCCACATACCATGAACGCAGCGTAGTGTCCGCTTGTGATGGCGTCCTCTTCTGCAGGACAACCTTCTGGAGCCAGCAAGGTAAGAAATATTAGCTAATTTTGAATATCTGAATTTTTCTATAATTTAGAAACAAGTTTAAAGGGGACCTATTATGCAAAATGCACTTTTCCATGGTTTTCTATCGGTAGTATGTGTCCCTGGCGTGTCTACGGACCCCCCAAACATGAGAAAAGTCCATCCTCTCCGTCTTTTGCTTTCTCCACCTTTCAAGAAATGTGTGCTCAAACGAGCGGATTGGAGATTCGCCCCTGGTGACGTCAAGAAGGGCGATGCCCCTCCCCCCGGACGGGTGACGCTCCCCGAGCTAGGTGTGTGTTCCGCCCACTGAGTCCGTGTTACAGACGGTATCGTTACTTCCCTCGCGAACACCGGCTTTCGGTAGAACAATGTCGAAGGTACGAGCGAAACACAGTAGTTGCTTTGTTGTTGGCTGCACAAACCAACACAGAAGTCTTTTTTAACCCCTACGCCCGAGGATCTGAAGACCCAGTGGATTCATTTTATTTTTGATGGAAATGTTCCCGCTCCAACTCCGAAAGTGTTGTACGTGTGTGCTAACCGTTTCACCTAGGACTGCTTTCTCAACGAGGGCCAGTACAATGCAGGATTTCCTACAAGTCTGAAGATAAAGCCTGGATCAGTACCGACTGTGCGTGACCCAACTTTGAACTTCGGAGCTGTAAGTTTTACCATTTTATGTTGCTTTACTGTTTGTTCACGAGAGCCTGTTGCGTGTGTTGTTAGCATGGCAGCTAACGTGGCTAACGTTTAGTGTCGTCGACACGCAGCCGGGTATAGCTGGGTACAGATTGTATGTAATTCTTCTGCTTGGTATCGCCGTGTGACATTGATTAGAGCCACCCTGTTAAATGTATTATACTTTAAAGGCGTTTTAGCTGTAAAGTCAAGCCGGTAAAATTCGGACTAAATATCGGCTCTGTAGTGATTAGCGTAGGTGTCCGGGCTTGTTTATTAGTGCTGTGAAAGTTATTATTGAGAGTCATGCCTTATAACGGCCGTTTTAACGTTTATATCATGTTCACAGATACAGTGCCTGTAGGGAATATCTAGATAAGCGCAGAGCTAAGGGGATATGTCCGAGGGGATAGTCTATAATACACATTTTTGCATCTTGCACATATAGTGAGCTATTTGCAGCATTTACAAGCTATTGACAACCCAGTTTACACATAATTGAGAGCATCTGTTATCATTCTTGCACTGTTTGCAGCTGTTGCCATAACTACACATTTGAGGAGATGTTGGTGTAACCTCTGTTTCCTCTGTTCAGGCCATCTATACAGCTTCCTGCAACAGGGGATGTTGCATGCCAGACTGACCCACTGCAGGCACACAGTTATCCTTGAAGAGTCTTCAGCCTCACATCAGAAGTACAGGTCTGTAGCCATCTGAAGTGCATCTACTTTTGATAAACCTAACAGTCATTTATCAGTCTTGGAATAATGTGCAGGTAAATGAAGCTGTGGTTACTTAGAACTTGTGAGAGTGTGTAGGCTAAGGTTTCTGTCATCATCTGTCACCTGGCTGCCATGTACTACAATGAAAATGCTGACCGACCACAAGCCCAAACAAAAGTTCAAGGTCCAATTTCCAAAGGCCATGAAGGGAGAATGCAGAGCTACACCAGTTAAGACTGAGGCGACATTCTATAAGTGTTATATTATTTTATTTTTCAACCAAAAAATGTTTTGTACACATTGTATTAAATATTGCACATATAATGTTATGACAGTTCCATCAACAACAAAATACAGTAAAGATGAATTTTTGAAACAGACTCAGTCATTGTTTTGTAAAAAAAAAAAAGTGAAAAATGTAAACAAAATCTTTTGTGTTTTATCAAACAGGGAATGTGGTGGACCTCATATTTGAAAAAGTCTTTGTGACCTGGGACCATACACAGAAGCTGCTTTGGCCATCCCCATCCCAGAGGACCTCACTGCACAGTTCGAGCGGCCTGAGAAGGAGGAGGTCATATCCAGCTCTGTGTCCCGGTTCTATCATGGGCCAGTCTAAAACCCACATACAGGCCTGTGGCGTCAGGAAACACGGCATGGATGCGTAGGACCACGCAGGCTGGAATGACGATCCAGATTCTGCAACCAAGGAAGCCCCAGCTCACAAAGCTCCTATAGGCTAGATACCTGTACTGACTAAAACAACTGGACAGGGCATTTAGTCTTGCAAACATATATCTATGTTGTGTCTCACAATTTTTTTTTATGGATCCAGTGAATCCTACAGTTTTTTTATCATCACTGATTATAAGTGCCTCATTTGATGTAAATAAATGCTTGATTGTTACTAAAGAAATGACTCCTCTGAATTCATATATTATATGCATACAATCTGCTGATAGAAGAACTTTACAAATCAAAGAGCAGCTAAACTAATTTATTTGAGGGTGTGTTACTCTATTTGTGGTGTGTTATTACCATTGTAAAATTATGTGCACTGAAGTAAAACAAGACTGTCTAACATCTTTTATTTAGATTGAAACTATGTTTTTTACAAAGAATCAAAACGTACTGGTGTATTCCTCTCAACCGTAAAGGACCATAGTCAGTGCGGTACATGTTGCAGGCAGAACACATTGAGGCAGAGCGGCTCCAACCCAGGACGGTCTACCATACATGGTAAATCTTCCACGATCTCCCTTAGCCATCTGGTAACCTACAGTTAATTGCAAATGGTAAATTCTATGGTTGATTATAAATGTAATGTAATCAAAACAAATTAGTGATTAGTTTGTCCAGTGAGAATGCTACCTGTGGTATCTCCTAGCAGCAGATGTTCTCAGCTTCTGTGGGCATGGTTGCACAGTTTCCACAGGAGCACCTGTCCAAAATATAGAGAAAAATGGTAACATTCACCAAAATATAAAGCTTATGAAATTCAAACACTGACAGACAGTGGAGCTAAGGTGGGTAAGAAGTAAGCTTGGCTACATATCAAGTGCATATAACAGAGGTAATTTATAACATGTCACTTATTGCATATAATGTGGAGCTTGACAACAGTGTAGTGTAGAAAACTGCACAGTTCAGTCTTTGACTAAAGTTTACTGTTGCTGTCAGACATGTTTATGCTGATTTACAGCTTTCATTGTAATACACAAAATAAATTTACTACATAAAGGAAGATGTCATGATGAGCATCACTGCAAGTAAAAAATTATTTACTTTGTCAGCACAAATATCTGACTAGTACTGACATTGAACACCTGTAGCAGTCTACATACAACAAACATTTTCAGACTGTAAAAGTATATCTAAGGAGTCATGACAGATAACTACATTACACTATTCACAATAGTGCTTATTTACCAAAAGAGCTCCCAGTAATGACGAGACAGTAACAGTTAGCATTAGCTACCTAGCTACATGTTAGTAACTGTGTGCCAGCTCTCATCAACAAACTCAAAATGTAATGTCAAAATACACAAAATTGGTTACCAACCATTCAGAAACGTCCTGCTGCAGTTGTAGAGTTTGAACTTCTTCAGCAGCCTCTCCCTCTGGCTCAGATTCTGGATAAAAGTCGTGTGGTTGAACCAAATCTCTACCGACGGCAGGTTGCCGGTCACGGTCACCGTAAACATTGGAGCACGGTGCTAGAAGCCCGAACGGCATCCCCTTCCGGAGAGGGGCGTGGTCAGGCACAGCTCATTGCATTTAAAGCTACAGACACAGAAACAGCCTGTTCTGAACAGGGCTGAAAAAGAGGGGTTTACAGGCATGCTGAAATATAGGATCGGAGTGGATTTTTTAGCAAAAAGCTTCAAATACATGCTTTGGGGACCTCTGAGACTTATTCAAACTTGTTGAAAAGGAGCATAATATGTCCCCTTTAATTCAGCTTTGTTGATATTATTCCTTTCCTTCCTCAGAGCATACACAGAGATTTTTTAAATCAATATTCAAGGGAATATAAATTAAAATTAAAAAATTTGATTTGATTTTACATGTGATTTTGCTACACATTGTAATGTCTGAAATGTAATGTTATGTGAGCAACAACTCACAAAATCAGTAAAAAATAGTAATTACAATATTGGGTTGAAACAATCTCATGATTCTGCTGAAATTGAGGCCTTGTTCGTCATCGATTACATGTTTCTCTGAATAATGATACAAGCTTGGATATGAAGCTTTAGTGGAAACTGTCTCATACATCATACATAACAGTCTATATCTCATCTCTGCCTCAAGCCTCCTGTTTTAATCCAGTGGCTACCGGTTGTTAATACGTGGTGTCAAAAAGCTGGGGCCTCCCCTGCAGGGAGTAGCTGATGATGATGAGAGGAAGAGAGGAAAAAGCATGCTGACCAGGGGTCCATGGCAGCTGGCAACTCAGGGGAGAAAATGGAAGAGCTCATCTGGTCTCGAGCAGCAGCTGGAACAAGACCTGTCCTGTGAAGAACACTGACAGATGAATATACAGCACCACTTGCAAGAGATACAGCTCCAGGTGAGTGACAACCATCTCAGAGAGAACCAGAACTCGTCTTTAAAGAAGCACTTAAAACTCAAAGGTTTCGGCTATGGACACCCAGAGCTTCAAGTGTGGATCAGTGATACAACCGTTAGATGGCAGAAAGCAGCTCAGGTGTGTCCAGTCATCATGGCAGATAGAAGACCACACATGACACCTTTGAGGCATCAAAGGCCTTAGGAGAGGATAAGCTGTTCGCCTGCAGCCGGAGGCTGAGGAGACCAGAGGAGATGATAGTCAGCAGATTGAGAGGGGGGAGACATGGTTGAAGAAATTAAGTTAATGTGAAGGGATTGTAAAATGAGTAACCACCACCAGTTATATGCATGACTTACCCTGTGGGTCATGAGACCTGAGAGATATTTGAACAGATTTCCTGCATTGGAACACTTAACCTGAAGGAGACATGAGTACAAACCTGAGTATAAGTGATTGCTTTGACCACATTTTTAAAAGCACTTGTTTTGGTTATCAGGACTTAGACGCGGGAAAACTTTAAAATTTTCTCAGAGAGGAGATGATGCGCTAGAGCTTCATCTTGCTTTAGAAAATTTTAATCTTGGAGTGAAGGACTGAGTGAAGACATGTTGTGGAGCTCCTCCACTGAACTTTAACATAATTTTCATATACATCGCAACTTAATTTTCAAAGTAATTCACATTGCTCCTGTCACTGATTACCAACTTAGTTTTAAAGTCTGGGAAGTACAAGCTCAATGGGGGAAAATGCAAGTCAACAAAAGCGACTGACAACTCCCCGCCAGCAAGCCAAACAACAGGTAAAATGGTGGAGCTAAACATAGAGGTGAAAGCTCTACTGGCGGAGTGTATGGCTGAATTCCACGCAACTGCTCTATGCGCAAAGAAGTAGTTAAAGAACTTTACTCCATGGTGACATTACAAACAACAGTGGCTGACCATGCAAATAAAATCGCTGCCCTGGATATCTCACAAAATTTAGTTACAGACAGGCTGGTGGACCTGGAGATTCATTGCGCTGCTCTAGCCACAAACAATGCCAAGCTCAAGGCCACAGTGGTTGACCTGGAAAATCGCTCCCATCGACAAAACATATATGTGATTGGCATACCTGAGGACGAAGAGGGCTCCAATCCAACTGCCTTTATAGGTCCCTTCTGTCACGACTGAGCAAGAACGTGAATCCAAACGCACGACTCAAGACAAAAAGTACAAAAAAATAAACAATCTTTATTGAAAAAAGTACCAACACAAAATCACTCACTAAGGAGGCATAAAACTACTTGATAAAGTATCAACACAAAATCACTCACTACGGAGGCATAAAACTACTAACAAAAAATCACTCTTGATAGAGGAAAACAAGTTCGTGAAATAAATAACAAGGATAGCACTAGAGTTCCTAGGAACCTGACGTGGCTTGGATATCGTGAGAAATGGCTTGGCTGTCTGAAATAAGCAAGACGAACTAGCACAGGACAAAGGAAGACACAGACTCTAAATAGACACAAGGTAAGGGGACACAGGTGGAGACAATCAGGGAGGGGCAGGCAATCAGACACACGGGGGAAGGAGCAAGTTATCTGACACGAGAGGGAAGTAAGATTTCAAAATAAAACAGGAAGTCACGTGACAGCATAAAGACAGGACAACACAAAAGTAACTTAACATAAATTCTTGGACATGACAGTACCCCCCCCTCTAGGGACGGCTCCTGACGGACCAGACAGATGAGGATGACGAGCATAAAAGTCAGTGACGAGATCAGGATCCACAATGAAACTAGCCGGAACCCAGGACCGCTCCTCCGGACCGTAACCCTCCCAATCCACCAAGACCTGCCGGCCCCGGCCCCTGTTGCGCACAGCCAGAAGCGCCTTAACGGTGTAGACTGGACCACCTTCAACCATCCGGGGGGGGGGGGGGGGAGCAGAGACAGGGACCATGGGACTGTCTTTGACCGGTTTCACTCGGCTGACATGGAAGGTAGGATGGACTCGCAGGGACCGGGGCAGGCGCAGACGGACGGAGGAGGGACCGATGATCTTGGACACTGGGTAGGGGCCCACGAACCGAGGAGCCAGTTTTCTGGAGGCGACATGGAGGGGTAAGTTCTTTGTAGAAAGCCATACCTTCTGGCCAGGCACGTACTCCGGAGCGGGTCGGCGCTTCCGGTCCGCAGCCGTCTTCATGCGGTTCGCACTGCGCAGGAGGACCTTGCAGGCAGCTGCCCAGATGCGCCGGCAACGCCGGACCATGGCGTGAGCAGATGGGACCGTGACCTCTCTCTCCGTCTCAGAAAAGACAGGGGGCTGGTAGCCGAAGACACACTGAAATGGAGACATGCCCGTGGCCGAGGTGGGGAGCGAGTTGTGGGCATATTCCACCCACACCAAATGCTTGCTCCAGGAAGCCTGGTTTTGAGACACCAGGCACCGAAGGCAGGTCTCCAGCTCCTGATTGAGGCGTTCCGTCTGGTCGTTCGACTCCGGATGATACCCCGAGGTGAGGTTGACGGAGGCTCCGATCAGCTTGCAGAACTCCTTCCAGAATCTGGAGACGAACTGGGGCCCCCGATCTGAAACAATGTCTTTGGGAAAACCATGGATGCGAAATATCTGCATCATCATGATGTCTGCAGTCTCTTTAGCCTGCCTCTTTAGCCACACGGTGCAGTGGTAGGATGGGCTCAGGCTCCTTGGCAACAGGCACGGGGTCGAACAGACGGGACAAGGCGTCGGGCTTAGTGTTCTGGGAGCCCGGTCTGTAAGACAAAACAAAGTTAAAACGACTAAAAAACAAAGTCCACCTGGCTTGACGTGAGCTCAGTCTTTTTGCTGTGCGAATGTACTCAAGGTTCTTATGGTCCGTCCATACAATGAAAGGGTGCTGTGCACCTTCCAACCAATGTCTCCATTCTTCCAGAGCTATTTTAACCGCCAACAATTCTCGGTTCCCAACGTCATAATTCCTCTCAGCTGATGAAAGCTTCCGTGACAGGAAGGCGCAAGGGTGGAGCTTGTTGTCCTTCTCGGAGTGCTGGGAGAGAACTGCACCCACCCCGTTATTGGAGGCGTCCACCTCCACCACGAATTGACGGCTGGGGTCAGGAACAGTGAGGATGGGGGCGGTGGTGAACCTGACTTTGAGCTGCTGGAAGGCCTCTTCAGCTTGAGAGGACAACTGGAACGGGGTCTGTGGAGTCGTGAGAGCATGGAGAGGTGCAGCTATGGCGCTGAAGTTTCTGATAAACCGTCTGTAAAAGTTAGCAAATCCTAAGAATTGCTGAACCTTTTTACGGCTATCAGGTGTAGGCCATTGTGCCACAGCGCAAACTTTAGCCGGGTCCATTTGCATCTTCCCAGGGGCTATGATGAAGCCAAGGAAAGACACAGTGTCGGCATGAAACATACTTTTCTCTGCTTTAACATACAGTTGGTTCTCCAGCAACCGCTGGAGAACTTGACGTACATGATGCACATGAGAGTCTGAGTCTGGAGAATAGATTAGAATGTCATCCAAATACACATAGACAAAGTGATTCAAAAAGTCTCTAAGCACATCATTAATCATATTTTGAAAGACAGCAGGAGCGTTAGTTAACCCAAAAGGCATCACCAAATATTCATAATGGCCACTGGGTGTGTTGAAGCCTGTTTTCCATTCATCCCCCTCTCGGATGCGAATCAGGTGATAGGCGTTTCTTAAGTCCAGTTTGGTGAATATGTGGGCCTGTTGAAGCTGATCGAACGCTGATGACATGAGTGGCAGAGGGTACCGATTCTTGATGGTAATGTCATTGAGTGGGCTATAGTCAATACATGGTCAAAGAGAGCCATCTTTCTTCCCCACAAAGAAGAACCTCGCCCCAGCCGGGGAAGAAGAGGGGCGAATGAGACCCGCTTTTAAGGAGGACTCAATATAGTCCGTCATGGCCTTCCTTTCAGGACCAGAAATGGAGTACAATCTCCCCTTAGGAATGGGGGCCCCTGGAATTAAATCAATAGGACAGTCATATGGTCTGTGGGGGGGAAGAGAAGTAGCCTTACTCTTGTTAAAGACCTCACTCAAATCATGATAACAGTGCGGCACCTGAACCAGGTCGGGAGTGTCAGAGTAAGTGTCACAATTAACAGAAACAGTATTAAACAAAGTCTTCACACTTGGGTCATGACATGACTTTAAACAATTGTCCATACAACTCTCGCCCCAGTTAACAACTCTCCCGGTTCCCCAGTCAATATGTGGGTTATGTTCATTTAACCATGGATAGCCCAAAATGAGAGAGCGCTGGGTGGAATGATACAAATGAAAACACATAAGTTCATGATGCTTATCAATTATAACAGTCAATGGCTCAGTCACATGAGTGACACGAAATAGCGGGCTCCCATCTAGGGCACTGGCCTCTATAGGTCGGGATAATGGCTCAGTCTTCAATTTCAGTTTAGTGGCCAGATTCCAATCCATGAGGCTCTCGTCTGCCCCTGAATCAATAAGTGCCCCTAGACAAACTGTATTTTCATGGTGCTTTACCTTGACTTCTGTCGGAACTCGTGGGGAAGGATCAGCGGAAGAAAAACGGCTCGCCAGAACCCTCCCCTCTACTGGCGAGCCTGCCCTTTTGCCGGACAAGCAGCTAGAAGGTGGCCCTGCTGCCCGCAATAGAAGCATCTGCCCTCCTGCAGCCGACGACAGCGCTCCTCGGGGGACAATTTGGCTCGCCCCAACTGCATGGGCTCCTCTCCTTCCTCGAAGGAAGCTTGTCTCCGTGGAGGCGGTGATGGGAGACGCGAGGAACTCCGTCCGCTGGATGTAGGAGGTGCAGCAGGTCCCTGACGACGTCCAGCCTGTGACGTCATTCGGTTACGGCTCCGTTGACGGTCCTGTAATCGATTGTCCGTTCTGATGGCCAGAAAGATTAGTGCATCCAAATCCTTTGGCAGGTCAATGGGCACTAACAAGTCCTGAATCTGGTCAGAGTCCCTTTAAAAAAATATCCACCCGCTGCCAATGGCGAGGGTGCGAAAGCGGATGGCATAGTCACTCACAGAGTCCATACCTTGCTTGATGCAGCTCAACTCCCGTGCCTTTTCTCGGTCAGACGACAGGGGATCAAAGGCCCTCCTGAGAGCCTGCTTGAATTCCTCGAGGGATCCACAGATTGAAGAGTCCCGAGACCACTCAGCCGTGGCCCACGCTCTCGCCCTTCCGGTGAGATGTGAAATCATGAATGCCACTTTGGATCGCTCTGTAGGGAAGGCTGATGGCGAGTATTCATAATGCATTTCACAGTCTACCAGAAATGGTTGGCATCCTCCAGATTCACCGGAAAACTGTTCAGGAGGGGCGAGGCGGGAAGCTGAGGCATGAGATATCGAGCCCGGCGGGACTCCAGCAGCCACCGGTGGTGATGAGGCAGTTGTATCAGGAGAGGAAGAGTCCTTCGTGAGGTGAGTGAGGACCTGATGAACCTGTGCTGCCAGGAGGTTTACCTGGGTAACAATAGCCGTCTTGAAGTCCTCTTGGCCGCTTGTCAACTCCTTCATCCTGCTATGCAGAAAGGACATCTGGTCCTCCTGCTGATTCAGGCGAACATTTTGGGAGCGAATGGCTGCCGTTAACTCGTCTGAGTCGGCTGGATTCATGCTGGCTAGTTCGTAATGTCACGACTGAGCAAGAACGTGAATCCAAACGCACGACTCAAGACAAAAAGTACAAAAAAATAAACAATCTTTATTGAAAAAAGTACCAACACAAAATCACTCACTAAGGAGGCATAAAACTACTTGATAAAGTATCAACACAAAATCACTCACTACGGAGGCATAAAACTACTAACAAAAAATCACTCTTGATAGAGGAAAACAAGTTCGTGAAATAAATAACAAGGATAGCACTAGAGTTCCTAGGAACCTGACGTGGCTTGGATATCGTGAGAAATGGCTTGGCTGTCTGAAATAAGCAAGACGAACTAGCACAGGACAAAGAAAGACACAGACTCTAAATAGACACAAGGTAAGGGGACACAGGTGGAGACAATCAGGGAGGGGCAGGCAATCAGACACACGGGGGAAGGAGCAAGTTATCTGACACGAGAGGGAAGTAAGATTTCAAAATAAAACAGGAAGTCACGACAGCATAAAGACAGGACAACACAAAAGTAACTTAACATAAATTCTTGGACATGACACCTTCCTGAAGAAAATCTTGGGTGGGAAAATACTTCAAGCAGAATGACCAGCAGACCATCTGTAAAGTTGCCCAAGTTGTACATCAACAAATATGGCGTAGATATATCGATGTGGCAAGAATTCTGGGACCAGTTTCAGACTGCGAGAATGGTGAGTTAAGCAAAACTGAAAAGCTCACTTACCTGAAGTCATATTTGGTGGGTCCAGCAGCCAGAGCCATCGCCGGGTTAAAGATAACGGAGAGCAACTACGACGCTGCAATAGACATGCTCAAAGAGAGATTTGGAAGAAAGGACCTGATCGTGAGTTCACATATGTCTAAACTGTTAAACTTAACACCAGTTAAAAGATCTTCAGACATTATTGCTCTCAGAAGACTTTATGATGAGTGTGAGGTCCAGATCAGAAGCTTGGAAGCAATGGGAGCAGTGTCAGACACATATGGAGGATTGCTGTGCCCCATATTACTGCAAATGATCCCAGACGACCTTGCTCTTGCTTACACATGTGAAGTAGGCTCAAACCATGAACTGCAGGTTCCAGAGCTCGTTGCCTTTCTACAGCAAGAAGTTGAAAGCAGAGAGCCTGCCATGCACCTGACCAAAGCAGGAAGCCACAACAAGGAATCGCAGTCCCCTAACCAGCACAGACACAAACCTGAATCAGCAAGTGGAAAGTTCAGGAAGCCAAGTCTGCCGTCAGCAGTTCACAGTCCCCTCCAGGTTGTATATTCTGTGACAGCACAAGTCATAAATCTGAACTGTGTACAGACAACACACTTAACCTGCGAAAAGAAAAGCTGAAGAAAATGGGACGGTGTTTCATATGTTTAGGACAGCTACACATGGTTAAATTCTGCAAAACAAAGGGAGTGACATGCAGTGTATGTGGACGGAGACACCACCCCACGATGTGTGAAAAAGCTGAAACGAGTGAAACCCAGAAGAGCGCTCCGGAAACAACTGAGGCTGTCATTTCATCCGTGGCCCCTCACACAGTCAAGACAAGCACAGCAAAGCAGAACACAGTTCTCCTGCACACAGTAACAGCATTGGCAGAGGGAATACGAGGAAAGAAGAAGGTGCATTGTCTGATGGACGGAGGAAGTCAACGGAGCTTTATCCTGGAGAAGCAGGCAAGGGCATTAGGATTACCTGTTATGAGAAAAGAGACTTTAAAGCTGCACACCTTTGGCAGTGACACAAAACCCTTGAGATTGAGGCTGTGGAGACGCCGCAAGTCAGCTCTGCCATCATGCAGGTTCCAGGAGAGCAAATCCAGCAGCAGCTGGAAAGAAGAGGACTGACATCAGCAGATGTCTCAGGCAACACTGACCAGGAGCTGGAACTGGCCGTCTTGATAGGTGCTGATGTCTACTGGAAGATGGTTTCTGGTAGAGTTGAAAGACTGTCAGACACCTTAGTTGCCATAGAGACTATGTTTGGCTGGACTGTGCAGGGCCCAGTGTCCATGTTGAGCATGAGTGAAACTTCATGCATGAAGATCTGCACTGAGGAGACCATGCAGGTTTCAAAACAGCTGCGAGCATTCTGGGAAATAGAGTCTCTGGGCATCTCCTGCAAAGGTGAAGAACGAGCAGCAGACGCTGAGGCTCAAGAGCACTTCAACAGGTCAGTCAGCTGCAAAGAAGGGCGATATGAAGTTAAGTTGCCATGGCATCAGGACACAACAGAGCTTCCAGACAACCTGAGAATTGCCCAGAAAAGATTTGAAGGTCTGAAAAGAAAACTGAAAGCTGATGTGACACTGTTCAAGAGATACAACGATGTGATAGATGACTATCTTCAACAAGGAATATGTGAGGACGTCCCAGAGACCAAAGACACAGCTGGAGCAGAAAATATCTACGTCCAGTACTACTTGCCTCACCATGCTGTGATAAAGAAGGACAAAGCAAGGACCAAGCTGAGGGTCGTCTTCGACGCTTCTGCACATGAGGAAGGCTGTCCATCTCTTAATGACTGTCTGCTTCCCGGACCAAACCTGAACCCAGACCTCCTCACCGTCCTTGTCAGGTTCAGGTTGCACCCTATTGCATTCATGTCAGACATCACAAAGGCTTTCCTACAGATATCTGTCGCAGAAGAGGAGAGAGATGTGTTGAGGTTCCTGTGGCTCACTGGACGCCCTGATGACAAGAACACAAACTTGTGCGTGCTAAGAATGGCTCGTGTGGTGATTGGTGTGACTTCAAGTCCGTTTTTGCTGGCAGCCACAATCAGGAAGCACCTAGAAAAATACCAGGACATGTGGCAAAGAGGCAACAGCTGGGACGAGGCGCTGCCAGACGATCTCTCACAAAGCTGGCAGCAGTGGTGTATGGAGCTCCTTCAGCTCCATCAGATCGTCATTCCCAGGTGGTATGGAACTGTCATGCTGCAAAACAGTCAAGCTCAAGTTCTTCATGTCTTCAGTGATGCAAGTGAGAAAGCGTATGTGGCAGCGGCTTATCTCCAAGGACAGACAGCTGAGGGCGAGTCCATGACAAGACTGGTCATGTCCAAGTCCAGAGTCGCACCTATTAAGAAACTCACACTGCCACACCTTGAATTAATGGGGGCTCTGATTGCTGCGAGAATGGGAAACAATCTGCTTCAAGCACTGAACATGCAGCCGAACCAAATCCGAATGTGGACGGACTCCATGATTGTGATTCACTGGATTTCCAGTTCACCGCACAGATGGAAACAGTTTGTTGCCAACAGAGTGATGGAGATTCAGACCCTGACCCCACCGGAAACCTGGTCCCATTGCAGTGGGCAACTCAACCCAGCCGATCTCACTACAAGGGGCCAGACAGTCACCAGGCTGAAGGAAGAGGAGCTTGGTGGTCAGGGCCACAGTTTCTGACCTCAGCAGCGCAGCATGAGTCTCCTGATGAAAGGCTCTGTGAAGAGGAAGTAAAGACTGAGCTCAGACCAAGTCATGTCACAGTCCAGCTCAACAACATGGAGCAAACATCTACAGATCCACTGTTACAACTGCAAAACTACAGTAAGTTGAGAACAGTTTTCAGAGTCACAGCATGGATTCAAAGATTCACGCACAACTTACGCTCACGTGAAAAGAGACAAGGAGAGCTGACAACTGAGGAGTTGGCTGAAGCTGAAAGATACTGGATTTTGCAGGCACAAAATCAAGGTTTCCAGAGAGAGAAAGGTGAATTAAAGGCAGGAAAAGACATTCACAGAGGCTCGAGAATTAGAGATCTGAAGCCATTTCTGAATGAGCACGGTTTGATCTGCCTCGGAGGAAGACTACAGCACTCAGACATGAGCTTCGGTGAGCAGCATCCATACATCCTGCCTTCAGACCATAGACTCTCTGAAATGCTGATCAGCTGCTGTCATGAACAAGTGATGCATTCAGGTATGAGAGACACTTTAATGCAACTAAGAGACAAATATTGGCTTCCACAAGCCCGACAAATGACAAAGACAATCATTGCAGCCTGCACTACATGCAAAAGATTCAGAGTAAAGGCAATGCAGCAGACGACAGCACCCTTGCCCAGAGATCCCATAACAGAAGCACCTCCGTTTGAGACTGTTGGAGTGGACTTTGCAGGCCCTCTGTTTGTCAGGGCTAAAAAGGACAAAGTGGAAAGGGCATATATAGCACTGTTCACCTGTGCTGTGACAAGAGCAGTCCACCTGGAGCTGGTCTCCGACATGTCAACAGAAACATTCCTCCTGGCATTCAAAAGGTTCATATCCAGACGAGGCCTGTGTAGGACAGTGTATTCAGATAATGCACGCACCTTCAAACGAGCAGATCAAGACATCAGAGAGCTCTGGAAGAGCATCAAGGAGCCTGAGCTCTTAAGGTATTTCACAGAAAAGGGCATCAAATGGAAGTACATCGCAGAGCAAGCCGCCTGGTGGGGGGGCTTTTGGGAAAGACTGGTGAGATCAGTTTAAACATGTTTAAAGAAAGTGATGGGAAGAGCTTCACTGAGCTTCGAGGAAATGACGTCTCTACTGGCAGAAGCAGAAGCAACAATAAACTCACGACCACTTACCTTTGTTTACAACGAACCTGAAGAGCCTCAGCCCCTCACTCCAGCTCACTTTCTCATTGGAAAGCGACTCAGCTCCCTGCCATCCAAACCCTTTCATGCTGCCAGTCACACCCCCAGCTCCAGCAAAGAGGAGCTGACACGGAGATGGAAATACCGCCAGCGTCTTCAAAATGACTTCTGGACTCGATGGAAAAGGGAGTAATTACTGGAGCTGGGATCTGCCCACACCACGAAGAATTCACATTCTACCCCTCTCAAGGAGGGAGATCTGGTGCTCATCGGGGAGGAGAGGACACTGCGCCAGATTTGGAAGACTGGGATCGTCCAACAGCTCTTTCCAGGAAGAGATGGGCTTGTGAGATCATGTGCTGTACGCACATCAGACAGGACAATATTAACAAGACCAGCTCAACTGCTGTACCCCCTGGAGCTTTAATTCCAAGAACTGTCTTCATGGGGGGGGGATGTTGTATCCTTAATTCAGTTCATTATTATTATTCAGAAATCCAAGTTTATTATTATTATTGAGAAAGTGTTCTTTATTTACTCATTAATTATATTTCATGATTAATGTTCAAATGGTATTAAAAATACAGTTAAAAGTAAGATTACATATATACAGGATTCAGTCATATTATATGTGGTATGTTACAGTATGAGACCACAAGGTGGCGCTTCATTCGTTTACATGTCAGTTTACAACAGGTCATAGTAAAAACCCGGGTGTGGTTCAGTAAAAACGTTAATAACAGACCTTCCCGAGCATTTAGTAGCCGATGTGATGTATTGTAAATGCATGTTTTCGTCAGTAAAACCATGGAACGACATCGAGGAGTCCTGCTTCATTGTTTAATAGAAGTTACAGTTAGATTAGATTAGATTAGATTAGATTAACTTTATTTATCCCACAACTGGGAAATTCATTTACCACAGCAGAAAATAAACATCTATAGAATAAACATCTATGGAAATATACAACAAAAATATACCAAATATACACTAATAAATACAATATACACAATACACACGATATGTACATGAAAAAGTGCAAGTTTGCACATAGTCAGGAAGAGCAGGAGTTGTGGAGTCTGACAGCTGCTGGAGTGAAGGACGTTGTGATCTGAGCGTCCCAGCGGGGGGAGGGGGGATGAGGTGTAGGCATTTCTGATATTAGCATACAACAAGTCCAAAGTTTTATTGTCCCTGGTGTGACAATCCACATACTGGGTGAAGGTAGGAAGAGCAGAGGACAGTTAACAGTTAAGTTCCCACATAGAGTGCATCGTACACTCTTAGCTGCTACTTCCAGATGAAGGAGCTGATTCTCTGTGCAACCCGCAAACATGGACAGCTGTCCTACATAGGCAAAAGGACCTCAATACACAGCTTTACCACGCCAGCATGAAGTTTGCCCTGGTCCACCCTGCCAAGTTCTGAAATACTTTCCAGGAATCTCTCCACACTTTTGATAAGCCCGCCGCAGCACTTCTTTGTTTCCAGACCTCATCTTACAACCGAATGACCATACAACAGTTAATACAGACCACCTTTGAAAGACATTTGAGCTGTTACTCCATATCCCTGATATCAGAGGTCAGTTTCCTCTACTAGTTCGGTCTTTGTTATCCCTAATTGGACATTTGATTGCAGTAGTTCAGCATTTGTCTGACTAGTTGAACAAAAACTCTAACTAGTCACTCTTTTTCAGTGGCACTTTTGTCAAACTATTTCCAACACAAACCTTGCTAGTGACACCAGGTGCACTAATAGCACCAAAATCCAAACTAATCAGCTTTTTGACGCAGCACTCCAGCAAGAATTCCACCCAGGTAAATTTAACCCTTTGAAGCCTGAGTAGCTTTAAATGATTATTAAACGCCAGATCCTTGCTTACTATCCATACAGAATAAAGCATGTAATTGCAAGTACTGTTTTTTTCTATGACGGACAAAAACAAAACAAAAGATATTAAATAGTTTTTCTGTTGTGAAAAGTGAGGGCTTTATTTTGCCTTTTGCCTTTTTAACAGTGAGACCCAAAGCTAATGCATGTATCATTATCTACTGTGAGTAAAACAGAAAAGCAGATTCCCTGCTTCTTTGCTTCTCTTTCCTTTCCACATGGTCACACGAATGTTTTATCAACAGAAATACCAGGAAAGGAATTTTCCACTCTCTAATTCAAAATAAAAGCCAAGTGGTGATGAACGTTTGTTGACAAGTATGAATAATATACTATATTAATCAGTGGCAATAACTCATCTAACATATAGACAATAGTGTTCATATATATGTGTATATATATAAATAATGTAGAGTATGTTACTCATTGTTTACAAACCACAAGTAACACCAATTAAGGTCTTTTGACTTTACTAGTTAACTAGTAGCGCTAGTTGCACAAAACCTTAATGAGGAGGTGGAAATAGATAGATAGATAAATAGATAAATAGATAGATAGATAGATAGATAGACAGATATTTTATTTATCCCCTAGGGGAAATTCATGTGTCCATTAGCTCATTGTTGATAATAATAATAATAATAATATTAAAAACAATTAATAACAAATGAACAATATTAATTAGATTTATCCACTTCCTTTGGCTGAGGTGTTGTATAGCCTGATGGCAGTTGGAACAAAGGATCTCCTGAACCTCTCTGTTCTGCAATGCAGTGTCACGAATTTGAGGTAAGTAGGGGTAAGGGGTGGACCCAAATGCGGAGAAGGTAGCAGTGTCAAAGAATTTATTCCAAAACAAACCAAAAGTCCAAACATGAGTCGCCGAAACACACATAAAACCTCACAACCAACAAACAATGATCCCACAAGGACAAGACAGTACAAAGGCTTCTTAAAGGAACAGAAACTGATT
Organism: Seriola aureovittata; assembly: GCF_021018895.1. Taxonomy (NCBI): domain Eukaryota; kingdom Metazoa; phylum Chordata; class Actinopteri; order Carangiformes; family Carangidae; genus Seriola; species Seriola aureovittata. The sequence continues at coordinate 130,338 of NC_079375.1, forward strand.
AGTGATGGAGAACAGGTGGGGAAGCAGACACATCAGGGAATAAACCAAAGGAAGCAAAACTAGAACTCGGACACTGGGGTGACACGACTATCAAAATAAAACAGGAACTGTCCAGGAAAACAGAACACAAGACAGGGGAGATTACATTAGACACTAGAAATACTCAAAACCTAGAACAGAAACACAAAACTAAATCAAGACAGTCCAAAAAACAAAACCCTGGAGCCTCCAGGCTGAGACCATGACAGTACCCCCCCTTTAAGGGACGGCTTCCAGACGTCCCCAGGGCGGGAGGAGGGGGTCCGGAGGAGGGACACAAGGGACATCCGAGGGCCGGCCACGAGGATTGACTGGGGCAACTCAGGTGGATGGCTCGGAGGCCTTATGGATAGGCTGGGCAGTTCAGTGGGACGACACGGAGGTCGGGCAAACGGACGGAGCCGTTCTGGAGGCCGACAGCAAGGACGGCGACGAAGTCATAGTCTCTCCGGAGGTCGAGCTGGAGGATGGCGTCACCCCTCTGGAGGGTGACCAGGAGCCGACTGGGTACCAGGGGCAGGAGTCAGCTGGACCGCCGTCAGGACACGAGGAACAGGGATCGGCCAGAACACTGGAGGCGGCACAGAGTCAGGGACCACCGGGGGCGGCACAGAGTCAGGGGCCACCGGGGGCGGCACAGAGTCAGGGGCCACCGGAGGCGGCACAGAGTCAGTGGCCACCGGAGGCAGCGCCCTGGCAGGAGTCAAGGACACTAAGAGCCATGTGGGCTGAGTCAGGGCAAGAATCAATGGGGGTTGCGCCCTGGCAGGAGCCACGAGCGGAGGTGACGTCACGGCTGGAGCCAGGGGAGAAGGTGATGCCACAGTCGGAACCATGGGAGAAGGTGGTGATGTCACACCAGGAACTGGGAGAGGCGGTGACGTCACACCAGGAACCAGGAGAGGCGGTGATGTCACACCAGGAGCCAGGAGAGGCGGTGACGTCACATCAGGAACCAGGAGAGGCGGTGACATCACTCCAGGAACCAGGAGAGGCCGGACGTCACACCAGGAGCAGTCGTCGACGCCGCTGGGGAACACGGAGCAGCGGCCGTTGACACCACAGGAGGGACAGGAACAGTTGTCAACGCCACTGGAGAACACGGAGCAGCGGCCGTTGACACTACAGGAAAGATGGGGACAGTCATCGAGGCCACCGGGGAACACGGAGCAGCGGCCGCTGACACCACAGGAGGGACAGGATTCGGCTGGACCGCCGACAGGAAACGAGGAGCAGGAGTTGGCCGGACCACTGACTGGGAATGTGCTGCAGGAGTGGGTGCAGCAGGGGCTGGACCACCAGCAGTGTCTAGTGTCTCTCCTACACTGCCGGGGCTTCCCACCCCACAGGGAAGGCGAAGCAGGCGAGGCAGGCAGATCTTCGCGGCTGGCCTGCTCATCGTGTTGAGCCGCCTGCCTACGAAAAAACTCGAAAAGAGTTATTACCTCCGCTGAGTCCTTTTGTCCTGGTGGGATCATTCTGTCACGAGTTTGAGGTAAGTAGGGGTAAGGGGTGGACCCAAATGCGGAGAAGGTAGCAGTATCAAAGAATTTATTCCAAAACAAACCAAAAGTCCAAACATGAGGTGCCGAAACACACATAAAACCTCACAACCAAAAAACAATGATCCCACAAGGACAAGACAGTACAAGGGCTTCTTAAAGGAACAGAAACTGATTAGTGATGGAGAACAGGTGGGGAAGCAGACACAGGTGGGACACATCAGGGAATAAACCAAAGGAAGCAAAACTAGAACTCGGACACTGGGGCGACACGACTATAAAAATAAAACAGGAAGTGTTCAGGAAAACAGAACACAAGACAGGGGAGATTACACTAGACACTAGAAATACTCAAAACCTAGAACAGAAACACAAAACTAAAACAAGACAGTCCAAAAAACAAAACCCTGGAGCCTCCAGGCTGAGACCATGACATGCAATGAGATGAGACGTTTTCTGCACCTGTAGCTTCATTTCTGTCCTGCCAGAATGTTGTGGAGAGGATGGTTGGTATTGTCCAAGATGGCCTCCATCTTACATTGCACGTCTCTCTCCACAACAGTCCTGAATGATTCCAGTATTCTGCCAAGCACAGACCCAGCCTCTTTTACCAGCTTATCCAGTCTCCTTGTGTTCATGTCAGACATGCTGTTGCCCCAGCAGACTGCAGCATAAAAGAGTACACTGGCCACCACTGACTGATAAAACGTGCAGCATTTCACTGCAAACGTCAAAGCATCTGAGCTTCCTGAGGAAAAAAAGCCGGCTCTGCCCCTTCCGGTAGATGGTATCTATTGGGTCTGAGCTCTACCTCATGAGCTGGATACCAAATATGTTGGATTTCGGTTGTTTATCAATTTATTGGCTATCATAAATTAAGAAAATATTAATATTAAAAATATTAATATTAAATAATAACTTCAAAATGAATTAAAGTTCACGGGGCACCAGCCTAAACTAATTGACAAAATAGCCAATATGGTTTTAGTCTCAATTTATTACCATTAATCTGGAACTCTGATTAACCATTAGCTTACTAACTATAACCAAATTACCATATCAACAGTAAGTTACGTTGGCAATATTCACGCTTGTGCAACATTAAACACACCAGTAGTTACTTAAAGACATTTATTTACAATGGAGCAGAGTAAAACACATGTCTAATCTAGTATATACAGGTGTGTGTGTATGTGTCTGTGGAGACACAGATAAAGGCAAGATGGCTGACTCAAAGTGGTCACTGTGACCACACTACCTGAACAAAGAAGACGACACAAGATGGCGGTAAACAAAGAATCTACTCAAAATGGCCGCTGAGACCACCTAGTGTGTGTGAGAGGGAAGGTGTGAGTTTCTTTGTTAGCCTAGCTCATGTAATCTAAAGGTACCAGATTAGAGGGAGGAGGTTAACTTCATCAAAAAAATGGAAAAATTAGTTAGCTTTTACATTAGGAAGTGGCTAGGTGTTCCTAGATGTTTAAGCACAGTGGCACTGTATGGGAAAGGCATACTTCAGCTCCCAGTAACCAGTCTAGTGGAGGAGTTTAAATGTACCAAGTTTAGGACAGAGCTCCTGTTATCTGGGAGCAAAGATGCGGTAGTTCGTAAGGTGGTTCCAAACCCAATCAAGGGGAGAAAGTGGAATCCAAGAATCGCAGTGCAGGAGGCAGAAGCAACGCTTAGGCATACAGAGATTGTGGGTAATGTCCAAATAGGCCGGGGAGGCTTGGGGCTTGGCCCAGGCAAACCGGTGTGGAGTAGAGCAGGTCCCAAGGAGAAGAGAAAGCTAGTCGTGGAGCAGGTTCGTAGACAGGAGGAATTATTAAGGGGTGCTAAGGCAGTGGCCCAGGCTAAGCAGGGACAGTGGGTGAATTGGGAAGGTGTAGATAAGTAAAAGCTTAGCTGGAAAGAACTCTGGAGCATGGAGGAAATTAGTATTAGATTCTGGATAGGGGCAACTTATAATGTACTGCCAACTCCCCAGAACCTAAAACTCTGGGTAAATGGAGACCCACTATGTTCATTGTGTTCAGGTACTGCAACTTTAAAGCACATTCTGTCAGGGTGTAAGGTTAGTCTGTCGCAAGGCAGGTATACGTGGCGACATAACCAGGTTCTAAAAAGCTTAGCTGCAGGAATTGAAGAGTTACGGAGGCAGGCAAATTTAGGAGGACCTAAAACAAAGAAAGGTGCAATCAAGTTTGTTCAAGAGGGAGAGAAAGTTGGTAAGACAACAATAAGGCAAGGCAGCTTAGAAGGTGCTTGTGATTGGGAAATGCAGGTAGATTTAGGTGGAAAGCTTCTTGTTCCCCAGGAAATAGCCATTACAAAGTTAAGGCCTGATATAGTCTTGTGGTCTAGGAGTAGAATGAAAGTATATTTCATAGAGCTGACTGTTCCGTGGGAGGCCTTAGTTGAGGAAGCATATGAAAGGAAAAAGCTCAGGTATGCAGAGTTAGGGGCAGAAGCAGAGCAGCGAGGATGGAAAGTTAGGATTTGTCCAGTGGAAGTAGGATGTAGAGGATTTGTAGCAAGGTCTGTTGTCTCTTTGGTAAGGGAGTTAGGAGCAAGTGGACAGAGTGTGAGGAAAATTGTAAAGGACACGTCAGATGAGGCAGCTAGATCCAGTCAGTGGATTTGGATGAGAAGGAGTAATGGTAGCTGGGGGCCCAGCAGGGGGAGCACTTAGGATAGACAGACTCTTAGGAGAAGCAAGGAAGAAATCCAGGAAGAGGAAGTGTTTTAAGTGGGGGTGTGGCCTGTGTGAGCCTCTTTGAGACCATGCGGTTAGTCCAGGTGAGGTGGCCTGTATTGTTTGCTTGTATCAAATTGGTTTGTAGTGTGTCTGCTGCTGTTTAGGTGAGTTTGTTTGTTTTAGGTGAGTTGCATGGTGTGGTGTTGGAGAGTATGGGGGGTGTAGAGCACAGCCTAATCCGGCGGGGGAGAGCCAGCCTAAAAAGGCCCCTCTCCCTGACTCTACATCCCTCATTGTCTTGGAGAGTGGGGGAGTGGGGGGGGGCAAGAGCACAGCCTAATCCGGCGGGGAGAGTTTAGCTCAAAAAGGCTTCTCTCCTTGACTCTGCCTCCTTCAAAATGGCCGCCACTTTCTCCAACTGTTTAGGGGAGTTTGTTTGCTGAATCTGCTAGTGTGTTTTGTCAGAGTTGATGATGGTGTTGTTTGTGGTAGCATAGGCAAGATAAAGAAAATGGTGGTGTGAGGAGCAGTGATGGCTGGCATTAGGGGAGTGACTCTGGGACGCCAGTGATCACTGTCTAGCCTCCTGGAGGTGTTGTGGGACCAACTAGACGAAACACTGGTGAAAGGAGGTTCCCACCTGATGACCCCAAAGACATGTTAGTTATCACTGCTCATTAGTCTGTACAGCTAAATTAATAGTTATCATAGGACATGTTAAGCTTAGGGAGCTATTCACTGAGTCTGGTCCATTTTCTGTAGCACAAGCTTTGTGTTTATCTTAAAATGCAGGTTCTAGAACTGAGACGTACTGCTATGTTTGTGAACATACGAGTACTCGATTAACTGTACGACTGACCACCACCTAAGCAAACATTACAACAACAAGGCATCAATCAACAAGTACATTAACAAAGTTAAGACTTCTGCTGCTTAGCTATGCTGTGCTATGCTGTGCTGGGAAAGGTTAGGCCCAGTCAGTTAACGTTACCCAGTCCTTGGAACAAGCAAAGAGGTCCTTTCCAGTGTTGTTGTAAAGTTCAGTGAGTTGGGAGGTTTCCTGGTGGAGTAAAGTCCTGTCTGGCTGTGTTGCTTGCTGTTATCTCCTTTGTTCTCCTCACAGAGTTAGCTGTTCCATGCTAACTCTGCTACGACTCCTGTTGCTTGGAAAATCAGCTAGCCTTGTGTCGTAGCTGCTGATTCTGAAGAGGATTTGATTCACTCACAGTTAATCATTAACTGACACTTATTAACTGACACCAGACAATGTTATAAAATTAAACAAATGTAGTTTACTTAAGGTTTTGCGGCAATACAAATATTTACCCTTTGAATTAAAATGTAACAAACAAACAAAATATATATCTAGTGTCTCCAAAACACACCTTATACCCCCCTTTAAAAGAAATAAATAATAACCTCTGGACTAACTCAAAAGTACTTTACTGAGCAATACTAAAAAATACCCCTCAATTGCTCATCACAAATGTATAACCAAATACCTTAATGGTTTAATACTCAATAACTGATACTCAATAACTGAAAATACTATACACTAACGTGGGCCCACACACGCACACTCACACACACACACACTCACGCTAACGCTAACAGAAACCCCTGTTGCAGGCCTGTTTGATGCTCGGGAGAGTTGCGGCCGATGAAAATTCTTTCTTCCCACGAGAGAAACCACACAGCAGGCTCACAGTTCAGACGAAGAATTCCTCTCTTCCCCGCGAAAACAGCGCAGGTAGTCCGACTCACAGCTCAGCTGACGAAATCCTCCACTCTTCCCGCAGAAGAACAGCCAGGCAAATTCACAGCTCAGCTGGAGAAATCCTATACTCCAGACCCCCAAAGTGCTGCCAGGCAAACTCACAGTTCAGCTTGAAAAATCTTCGGCGGGCACCAGACGACTGCAACGGCGAAGTCTTCCTCCTTACGTCCGACAAGTTGTCCTTTAACTTCATGTTGACCAAACACCCACACACACACACCAATACTAGCCTCAATAAACTCTCAGTTAATGAGGAACAGTGTGGTAGTGTTTATAATTTTTCTCAATACTTGAGATACATTACGCTGTGCTCTTCTCGGTGTTAGCTTAGCTGCTGCCTCCTGCTGTGTCCCCTTTTCCTCTTTTATTTTTTCTCCCTCCTTTTCCGCATTCTACTCCAATCATCACAGGTGAATCAAACAGACTACGTACCCAACCATTAAAACAATAGAACAAAGCCACATGAATTCTATAAAGGCAGAGCTCGCGATATTTAACTATTTATCTTCAAAATGAACTTAAAATGCACTCATTCTTTTTAACTGAAATCTCCATTAATTTATTAATATTCAGTGTCTCTATTAATTATTGTGAAAACAACCATATTACGTTTTCTGAAAACTACCTTATTAAGTGTTATGAAAATAATCTTAATTCCACTTAATTTCTTATATTATTAGGTCTTTCCTCTTTCATAAAGTACCTTTATATAACCCCCCATTTTCTCACAGGGGCTACATGAGTATTTCTGGATGTGACAGGACTCAGAGTTACATTTAAAGTTCGTCGTATACTAGGTGAACGGGAACAGAGCCAGAACAGTACCCTCTGGATCCCCAGTGCTGCTCATCACTGTCCCTGAGACACAGTTACCCAGCCTGACGCACTGTGGTCAGGTAATCCACAATCCAGGATGTGAAGCAGGGATCCACCCCCAAATAAGAATGGGCCTGGTGGAGCATGTAAAGGACAGCGTCATCCACTCCAATATGTTCTTTGTAGGCAAACTGCAGGGGGTCTAGTGCATGTTCAACTTGTGGCTTCAGAAGGTGGAGAAGCAGCCGCTCGAGGGTCTTCATGATGTGTGATGCGAGGGCCACCTGTCTGTAGTCATTTGTCTCAGCCAATCATTCTACTTTAGGTAACGGAACAAGACAGGACCGGAACCCTCCCGGTTTGAAGACTTAAGTTAAAGATCCTCTGGAGAGGCTCAGCCAGCTGGGCTGCACAGTCCTTTAACAGCCTCGGACACACACCATCCAGGCCTGTTGCCTTTCCAGGGCGTAGCCTCTTGAGCTCCGCCCTCACCTCCTCCGTTGTAAAGGACAGGAAACTTGACCCCAGTGTGGAGGGAGTTGCAGCTGCAGTGTCAGGTTGTGGAGGAGATGTCATAGGAGAGGCTGCAGCTGAAGTACTGGGAGAGAGAACAGGTGAGGCTGTGTCAAACCTGTTGTAGGTTGAACTCATTGGCCTTGTCCACATCACCTGATGTTGCCTGGCTGTTCTTCTCTTTATAGCCAGTGATGTTCCTTATCCCCTTCCACACCTCTCTGGTGTTGTTGTTGTTGTTGTTGTATAGGGGTGTACAAAGAAGGTGACTTTTAATATAATTTGTTGAAGTTTTGGCCAATGGAGTTCATCTGCTCAGTTGTTACAGAAGTATTTCACAGAGGATCAAATGCAAACATAGCAGACCCCGCCCTGAGACGTATTAGAAGACAATGTTCTGCAGTTGAACGAGCATATAATAAGGCTCTGCAGGTCAATGAGAAGTTCATGCTATTGATATTATTTCACTGTTTCAGTTTGTCAGACGAACTTCTCTGATTTAGTAGAAAGGGACAAATGGACACTGATTTTGTCTGTTGTGAATTCCCTTAAGCAGATCATCAACCTGTGAAAGTTGGTGCCTATCCACTTGAGTTGTTTGTTGTATCAACCAGATGTTAATGAAGTTTACATCTTTTTAATTCGGCATTTTATATATTTAAGACTTTCATTTTGTGACCCAGTTGTTCTCATTTTTAAAGTGTATTGGGTAAAGACTCTAATATACAAAGGTTTATTGCTCAAGAAAGTTTCCAGGATAATTCCTATTAATAAAACTATCACAAATGAGTTGCGGTCCATGTACTTGACATACTTAACAAAGAAGTAAAATAACCACATTAAAAAAACAAAAAAACAAACAAAAATAAAACAAAAAAAACAATTAGAAAAAAATACATATTGACATGCTCAGCAACAGAGCTATTTCAAAATAACTTTGCTCCTTGACGGCCAAGGAATTCCACTAAAAGTTTCCACACTGTTTCAAATTCTCTTACACAATGAAAAAGCGTGCCCCTTTCCTCTAAAAATTTGATGCAAGTGTCAGGGACGCTAGGGGACCATCGGTTAAGTTTGGCTAGCGTAATGTAAGTCCTCATCAACCACTTGTATTGTAATAGCTTCACTCTCGTATTGGCTAGTGGGAAAAGGCATGCTTAAAAGCCTCAAAGCACTCAGTCTCTTCTATGCTCATCCAATCAATCCAATCGCCATGCTTCTAACCTGTGACATTAAGGCTGTATAGAATAAAGAAATCTGTTTCCTCCCATTTTTATTGAGAACTGAGACATTTTTAATTTGAAATATTTGAAAAAGTGCTTTTTAGGAATACAGTACATCTGGCATAGCTGATTAATTGTAAGAAGATTACCATCCATATATAGGTCCTCTATTTTTTGCAAACCTTGGGAGTGGGATCGATTGGATGAGGTATAAAAATGTTGGTATATTGTCATCCATCAATCTAATGTCTCCCTCACTTCATCCACCAGTGGGTCTTAGTTTATTGGGATGATTGTTTTAACTGCGGGGGTAATTTTGACACCAAGGTAAGTAAATCTCTCCTTTGCATTAATAAATGGGGTATCTATAATTGGTGTCAATCTTTCTTCCTCGTTTAAAAATAGTATTGATGATTTTAAATTGTTAAGGTTGTAACCGAAGAATTGTCCAAAGAGTTCAATCTGTCGAGTTAAATTGGGGATACTGACAGCAATCACATCATGAGCATATAAAGATATCCATGCTCCTGTTCTCAGAGCTGGATGCCTGACAGGCCTGTTTGTGTTCTTATTGCCATAGCCAGGGGCTCTATATATAATATGAATAACATTGGCTATAAGGGACATCCCAGGCTACTGCTACACTGTTTGTTATAACACTGGCTGTTGGGTTTGTATATAAAATCTGAATCCATTTAAGGAAGTTTTTTCTAAATCCAAATCTAGGTAAGACATTAAATAAATACAGCCATTCTAATTTATCAAAGGCCTGCCGGGCATCCAGGGATAATACTGCTGTATTTTTGGCATCAGATTTTTCATGAATTACATTAAGAACTCTTCTAATATTATGCAGTCCTTGGCATTTCTGCACAAAACCATTCTGGTCGTTATGGACTGTGTTGGATATGCGTATCTAACCTTCTTGCTAGGGCTTTACAAAGTATTTTCGTGTCAGCTACAATCAGACTAACTGGTCTAAATGAAGAACACTGCGTAGAAGGTTTTCCTGGTTTCAAAATCAGTGTTATCATTGCTACCCTTAATGTGGGTGGAAGAGTTATATTTTGATTGGTAGGCCATCAGGCCCTGGCGCTTTACCACTATTTATATTTTGTATAGACTGTGATATCTCTTCAATTGTTAAATCATTATCTAACTCCTTTCTGGCCTCATCTGTCAAAGTCTGGAATCGAAATTGATCAAGAAATGCGTTCTGTTCTTCTGAGGATAGGTGGCTTTCCAATTTGTATAAATGTTCATATAATTCTCTGAAACTGTTATTAATTTGTAATGGGTCAACTGTCAGGTTTCCAGTGAAAGTCACTATATTAATTGTTCTTTCAGACTGTAATTTTTTAATTCTCCATGCCAGGATTTCCCCTGCTTTTCACCTTGAACGTAATAATGCTACTTCAGCCACATTAAACTTTTGGAGGCCTTATAGCAGATAATTTATTATATTTAGCTCTCAAACGAAGCAAATCTCTTCGTTTTGTTGGATCGTCACTTTCATTTATATGTATTTCCAATGATTTTATTTGTTTTACATATTTTCCATTTTCTATTTTTTCTTGTTTGCCTGTAGAGATTGTATAGCTGATAATTTCTCCTCTGATGTAGGCCCTAAAGGCCTCCCACCTCATGCTGGCACTGGTTTGATCTGTATTCAAATCCAAATAGTTATCAATTTTAGTATTTTTTAATAAAGTCTGGTTTCTGTAGTCCCCTGTAATCTCCAGTTAGGAGGACTCTGAATTAATTTCTCTATATGAATATTTAATGAAATAGCAGCAAGGTCACTTATTACTATGCTATCGTACCAGCAACTTTAAGTCTTTGATAAGAGTTCCTTCAAAACGAGAACACAAGAACAAGATTGAAATGCACTTGAATGACAGGAGTATTCTATTCTATCAGGTTTATGTTCCCTCCATACTTCTACAAAATTTATATCCACAATGTATTGTTTTAGCAATTTTCTACTTTGTGCTTAGTGGTATCACAGCCAGTAGAGCGATCCTTTGCTCGGTTCAAAGTGCAATTAAAGTCTCCTCTAATTATATAAAAGTCCTCAAAAAAAATTTAGGTTCGTCCACGTTTGGGCTGTATATATTGACCAGATTTAATGAGTGAGAAAGGAGGTTACCTTGGGTGATAACATATCTTCCAGCTGGGTCTTGGATTGGTTTAGCAGCTTGGAATGGTATCATTCTGTGAATGATTACACCTCTAGCATAGTTTGTATGTTGCATTCATAACTTGACCAGGTAATCTATTCCGAACTAGTTTAATATCTGAGATTGTCAGGTGACTTTCTTGAACAAAGCTTTTAAATGATTTTTCTGCTTCTCCTTATGGAGCAGCTGAACTATGCCAACCTAACTACAAAGGCAACTGGCAACCTTATTGTATGTTTGGACCTTATTTTTGGACCTTTGGACCCGTTCAAGATAAGAATGAAATCTAGCCAACAACTAAGTTGCCCCATCTCAGTATAGATAAGGTTTCAGAGCATGAGAGTTAATGAAAATAATATATATATATATATGTAAAATAAAATAATAAAATTCCTTTCTTTCTTTCTTTCTGCATCTCTTTAAATGGAATATCTTTTAGCACTGGCAGTCTGGTGACAGCAAATGGTAGTATCTAATAATTACACACCTTATGTTAACTTTTAACTTTGTCCAACAATACTGTCCATTCAGGTCCTGAGAGTTCCTTCTCCATGGAAGTAAAAATAATTCTAAATAAATAAACAAACCAAAAAAACAATGAAGGTATCATGGCAGTTGAAGCAACTCCTAAACAAAAAGCCTTTAAAGACTAAAGTGAGGTTAAGGCGGCAGTTCTGGTGTCCAGTAACCACACACCTTATAGTACTTTCAAATATTGATCATTATATATGTTAAGTCAAGTCCATGGAGTCCCATCTCAATACAAGTAGAGTTTAAGAAAAAAAAGGTTAGCAATGCCACATAAACAAAATGAAGCTATTGTGGCCCCATAAGAGGCCTCTGAAATGCAGTACTCTTTGAGGGATTACAAAGAGATTAAGGTGGCAATTTTTAATGAATGGTACTCAGTGTGAGCTGATTCTTCTTACCCAAGTCCACGATGGAAATCCTCTGCCTCTTTGATGATGAAAACAGGTGAATCTTCTCATTGTGGAGGACCCTCATCCTACATGAATTATGCTGAAATCTGAAGAAAGTTCTTTTTTCCACAAACAATCTTCTGACTGCATTGAACTCATTCCACTGTGCATGGTCTCAGCTGAGAGTCCTGGTTGAAGAAAAGTTTATTTTCCTTGAGCTATGTTAAGCTGTTTAGTGGAGCATTAGACAAATTCCCGGTCCTGAAATTTCAGAAACCAATCAAGGTGTTCTTCCGCAGACATTATCCAGTTTTCAGGTTCTCCCATTCGTGCGGCAATGGAAGTTTGTAAATTTCTGATATGTTGTTTTCCTAAACTGCAACTAAGCTGGTAATTGTCCTGAGGCAGTCATCTATACTGTCCAGTTTGGATCCAAATCCCCTGAACTCAGAGCAAAGTGACTTTAGATCAGTTAGCACGGTCGTTAGGTCCGCCATGCTGTTAGAATTAGCTTCCTTCTCTTGGTCTGTCAGTGCAATGTTGACTTACGGCTTTTAGGGACGTCTCCTGGTGAAAATATCAGTCTTAGGTTGTAGTCGTTTCTGTCATAGTCCCAATTTAGTTGGCATGGATAACTTTGGGTTTTGAAGGTATTTGCATACAGTGCTCTACGGAGCTTACACATTATCTTGGTTCCCCCAGAATCTTCATCTTAAAAGTAATTAGTAACTAACTAACCAACTGTTAAATAAATTTAGTGGAGTAGAAAGTACATTATAGTCCTCTGAACTGTAGGAGTGGAAGTATAAAGTATCATAAAATTGAAATACTCAGGTAAAGTACAAGAACCTCTAAATTGTTAGTACAGTACTCGAGTAAATGTACTTAGTTACTTTTCACCACTGGGCAGAGGAGGGTGGTATGGAAACCAATTGTTTTTCTTTGTGCTTATAGGCTTTATGACATGTTTAATGTGATTATCCTATTATTGTTAATGTCCATGTATTGATACTCCATAACTTTTATTTTCATAATTTAGGAAGACAAGGGAGACCTGCACTTGACATAACAAGGGAGAGAATCGAGCTGCTCCTCACTCAATGCTTCACAGTGAGAGCCATGGCAAGGATGTTGGGCTGTTCTTCCTCATATCTGCATAAAAAAAGATTTCAGCAAGAAAAAGATACACTCCCATTAGTGATGCTAACTTACAGGACCATGTCAGGAGACTCCACAACCAGTTTCCAAGATCAGGCTCAGAAGTAAGCATACTACAAAATATTCCCTTGTAGGTTTATGTACAGTATATCCTTTTTATATTAGTACTATAATACACCTCGAGGTGCAACCTGGACACATCATCAGTGACGCTCCCGGGATCATAGGGTGTTTCGGGTCTTAGTCAGACACCCTCACCCGGGCGACCCAGCCGGGGATGATCAATCCCCCGACTTGTGTCCAGGTAGCGCACTACGCCACGCCTCCCCCCTCTTCAACCAGAGCCAACGTGAAGCTTTTTCAGACGCTTCCAGGATGTTTTTGATGGCTCTTCGCCTGTGCAGTCCACAAATCCCAAGGAGCCCCAGAACCCTATGTAAGGACTTGCCTGCAAAACCCCTGCAGCCCACCTCAATAGGCTCGCAGCGGGCCTTCCACCCATTCCTCCGGCACTCGGCCACAAGATCTGTATACTTTTCCTCTCCTGAGCTTCTTCCATTCTGTCCTTCCAGGGGACAGTTAGCTCAAGGAGCACCACCTGCTTGCTGGCTCCAGACATCAAGACCATGTCTGGTCGGAGTGTCGTGGCTGCGATGATGTCTGGGAATCGCAACTGCCTCCCTAGGTCAACCAGGAGCTGCCAGTCCCTTGCTGTTGTGAGCAGGCCCCCCTGAGTCTTCTTGGAGGGTTGAGGTTTCTCCCCTGCTCGGACAAAGGCAATCGTGCTCTTGGTTGGGTGTTGCCGCCTGCTGGTGTTAATGCCAGTGCAGATGGTGTCTGCTATTGCCCGCAGGACCTGGTCGTGGCGCCAACGATACCTGCCATCTCCCAAGGCCTTTGAGCAACAGCTGAGGATGTGTTCTAGTGATCCTCTTTTCTGACAAAGCTGGCACACAGGTGAGTCTATCAGGCCCCAGGTGAACAGGATAGCAGGGCTTGGGAGGACATCGTAGACTGATTGGACCAAGAACTTAAACTGGTGTGGCTCCACCTTCCAGAGTTCGGTCCAAGTGATCTTGCGACCAGCTATGTGCTCCCACTTGGTCCAGGCCCCCTGCTTGCTCATGCCCACCACTCTACTAAAGCGAGCCTCCTCCACCTCGGCACGCACCTCCTCCTGGATAAGCTTTCGCCTTTCCTTTCCTCTGGCTCTGCTGTAGCTTGGTTTTGGGTTGCTACCCAGCCCAGCCCGACCAGTAGCCACGGTACCCACCAGGGTGCTGTGCCGCAGCCTCGCCTCTGCTCGCTCTACTGCATCCTGGGCACGCCACTTCCTTCCTGTTCTGACCTCCACACCTGCTGAAGATACTTTACCGTCAGTAGAATCTCTGTAGAGCAGGACTTCTCTGGCCCGGGAAACCTTGAACTCCTCTGCCAGACTGCTGAAAGGGAGCTGCAGCTTGGTGTTGTGCCCAAACAAAGCAATGTTGCTTAGGCTTCGTGGCAGGCCCAGCCACCTGCGCAGGGATGAGCTGATCTTCCTCTTAAAACCCTCCACCATGGTCATTGGGAATTCGTACATCAGCAGCGGCCAGAGGAGACGAGGCAGGATGCCATGCTGATAGATCCAGGCCTTAAACTTCCCAGGAAGTCCTGACTTGTCCACAGCTGAGAGTCACGTGTTGAGGTTATCGCTGGTAGCTTGACGTGCAGCGGTATCCTTTAGATCGCTGATGAAGAGCTTGCCCAGGCTCTTCACTGGCTTTTCTGACACAGATGGAATTTTGGAGTCTCCCAGGCTGAAGCGGAAGCGGTCGGTTACCTTCCCTTTCCTCAGGACTAAGGACCTGGACTTAGCGGGTTTGAAACTCATTCTTGCCCAACTAATGAGTCGATCAAGGCCTTGAAGGAGCCATCTGCATCCAGGCACTGATGTTGTGGTTACCGTGAGATCATCCATGAATGCTCTAATCGGGGGTTGCCGGGTGCCAGATCTGGACAAAGGGCCTCTGCACTCTACTTCTGCAGACTTCACAAGCATATTCATGGCCAGTGCAAACAGGGACACAGAGATTGTGCAGCCTGTAATGATGCCTTTCTCCAGACGATGCCAATCTGATGTTGAAGTGCCAGAAGATACCCTCAGACTAAAGTTGTTATAATAGTCGAGGACGGGGTTGCAGACCTTCTCTGGAACATGGTATCTGCTCAGGGACAGTTCCACCAGCTTATGTGGAATCGATCCATAAGCATTGGCGAGGTCCAGCCACAGTACTGCCAAATCGCCTCTGCTCTCTCGCGCCTCGCGGATCAGCTGTGTTACCACGCCTGTATGTTCGATACACCCTGGAACTCCTGGGACACCTCCTTTCTGCACCGAGGTGTCAATATAGGTGTTCTTCAGGAGGAATCCCATGAGGCGATTGGAAACGATCTTGAAGAAGGTCTTGCACTCAACACTAAGGAGGGAGATTGTCCTGAACTGCTCGATGTTACTTGCGTTCTACTCCTTGGGAATCCATACTCCCTCTGCGTACTTCCACTGCTGAGGTACCTTCCCTTTTTTCCAGATCACTCTGAAGATCTTCCAAAGACGCTCCAACAGGCGGGGACACTGTTTGAAGACCTTGTAAGGGACTCCACTTGGGCCTGGTGCTGATGCTGCTCGGGCAGATTTGATGACCTCTTTAACTTCTTTCAGGGTGGGTTCACTGATGTTAAATGGGGTGCAGGGTTCTGGTGGGCATATGAGGGCTGCACAGTGGCTGAGATCTTGCTCTCTCATGCCGTCGCTGTAGGTGTTCCTAATGTGGCGGTTGATGTCCTCTTCCGGACATGAGAGCTGACCACTGCGTTTCTCTCCCAGCAGCTTCTTTGTGAATCCAAATGGATTTGCAATGAAGACACTGCGCCTGCGGGCCCTTTCCCTGCCTCTCTTCCTGTGCCACTCGGCACGTCGAAGGGTGAGTAGTTTTTCCCTCACCACACCCCTCAGTTCTGCCAAGGCTGCCTTCTCATCATCGCTCGCCTTCCTGTACTGGCTCCTGAGTACTCTCAGCTCTTGTCTGAGTTGGGAAATCTTGATCTCTCGCCGGTTTAGAATTGGAGCTGCAGTTGTAGTTCTGGTGGAGTGCTGTTCCTTGATGCCAAACCTGTCTGATGCAATACTTATTATGAACATGCTCATTGTCTTGAGCCTCTGGTCCACATCACCCTTAGCTGTTGCTTCCAGGGCCGTATCCACATCTTCATCAAACTGTAGCCACTCTGACTCCTTGTTGGCAGCGGGCCACAATATCCGACGATGCTCTGACGGTCTGCTTAGGGGTTGCGCCTGTGGTGCTTGGAGGTTCTGGGCACTGTGGGGAGCGTCCGGGCCTGGATCCTCCTCCGTCTCATCAGGTGCCGTACAAGGTACTGGCACTGTGCGTTGCACCACGGGTTTCCCTAGGCAGCCCATCTTGGTCTGATGTATCTTTAGACCCGTCGGATTTTTGCAGAATAAACATAATATAACATAATTGTCGTAAATTATGAACTCCTTTCAAATGACGAGAGCGTATCTGCATGCCAACAGGATTGTAGTACCAAGAAAAGTTCGGTGACCCTGAACCACATAGATCCAGCCATGGCAGGCCAGAGATGGAGCCAGACAGTTGCTAGGGAAACATACTATGTACCATTTCCTAATAGTTTGTGACACATTGCAATATGCAATATGTGTCTTATTTGGTCAGCTCTTCTATGTACTATGGGTAGTGCAGCATCAAATTGACTGTGCATGTTTTTTTTTAACATAATACAACCTCTTCCAAATCCAGCCTCATTCTTCATCATCTTCCTCTTCCACCTCTCAAAAAAAATCATTTTCTTATCCAAAATATTTATATTAACTATGAATCTGGTGCAAATGTATTAGAATTTTCTATAAGGGTTTACATGAAATGAAGTAATCCATTATTCTACATGTTTTACAGGTTGTCCTTGTCACACATTCTGGTATTGCTGTGAACTCCAGACTAATAACTTACATTAACTGCAGCACAGACAACTCAGCTTTGACAGTGCTGACTTATTTTGTTCGAGCCACCTGTCTGCACAGGTAACCCTCCAGGGTCCGATTGGACCATGGAAGGGAGATAACTCTGGTTGCTCTTTTTTTTAAGTATATTTTTCAGGCTTTTATTCGACAGTACAGCAGAGAGACAGGAAATGGGGAGGCAGAGAGAGGGGGAAGGACACGCAGCAAAGGCCGTCCGATGCGGGACCCGAACCGGGGCCAAGTGCAGCGAGGACTGCAGCCTCCACACATGGGGCGCCCGCCCAGACCACCACACCACACGACACCCCTGGTTGCTCTTTTAATGAACCTTCTGCAGGATCAAGGAAATGCAAGGCACATTACAGGCCTGTCTGTACAGAACCAAAGAATTGAACATCTTTGGATAGATGTTTTCATGCAGGCTGTGCACTTCTTCTACAGGCTTTGTTATTCATTCAAAGATGAACAAATACTCAACCCCAAAGTAGTTTATAAGTCAGAAAGCCAAAAACAACTGCATTTAATCAGACTTGGAACAACCAAGGAATCAGGTTGGCTAACAACTGTACACAGACACAAATTTGGATGGAGGGCATGCTAACTAACAGTGAGCAGGAGTCAACAGCTCTCAACAATGTCTTTGGAGAGGACCCTTACAGCTAAGAAAATCTGGAAGCTGGATTAACAAGACATGGTATACAGCTCACCTAGTTACAAGCAAACAATGAAGACCTTGAATGAGCAGTGATTGTGTCACAACCACTCAAACTCTGAACAACAGCAGCTTCTTCAAAATGCAATGGATGAAACAACAGTCAGGTCCCCTGCAGTCTTGCACTGTAGGATCGTAGAGAGAAATGAGTGAGAACAATGTAGATGTAACCATTTTTGTTTGTTTCAAATCACAATAAATATTAACATGAAAATTATAAAGTACCCTTTTGACTTTGCTTTGCACATCTGGGTCAGGCAGCACATGCCAGTCAAACTGCTCCAGTGGTGGCTCCAGGCCACACATCAACTGGAAGAGGCTGGGAAATTAATGCCCTTAATTACAAAATATGCAGAATAAATCATTCTTAAATGGTCAGCTCCCAGGAACACTATCTCAAGCTTCTATCTTACTGTTGCTTAAGAAAGATAAGGACCTGCTTCTTTGTAGTAATTGGAGACTAATCTCACCTCTAAATGTGGACCAAAAGATTTTAACCAATGTCGTCTCCGATGTGTGGCTCCAGTTCCAGAGGAAATGATAGTGCAGCAGTCAGGTTCAGCAGGAGCAGGCAGCAGAACTGGAGCAGGCATAAACTGAATGCAGAGAAAGACACTGGTGAGGAATAATCCAAGACAATGAAAAGTAATAAATCACAATTCACACTGAAATGTTTTCGTGGCCTGGAGTGTTACCATGTAGAGAGCGGAACAATGTGGTTAAAAGTGAGTGGAGAACCGGGTTTCTACTGAGCTTGATGAGTAATGAGAAACAGGTCAGCCAGGTAGCCAGTGCTGCGCCAAGCCCTTGCTGAGAAGCACACACATACACACACACTAAAAAAGGGGAGGAGACACAGGGGAAGACAGACAGGGAAAACCGCAAGAAACAGTGGGAGACATCTCCTCCTGCAGTCACAGAGGGGCTATGACATTCATAACACCAATGGTAGACTAGCAAAGATATTGTCTGGCACAAGTGACACATATAACCATTGTAGAAAATCACCTGCTGACCTGCTCCACGTGTTCTGGTCCAGCCCTTGTCTGCTTAAATTCTGGACAGACATTTTTAAATCCTTCAGGGATATCTGGCGTGGATGTCCTGCCTGATCCTTTTACACCTCTGTTTGGTGTTTGCCCGAGATCTAATACTCCCTTGTATCTGAACAGAATATCTATTTTACCTCCCTCTTAGCTAGATGTGCTATACTTCTTAAATGGACACGTGTGCCCCCCATAACAGATGGATGAAGGACGTGTTATATCACATTACCTAGCCCTTTCATGCATGAATAATGATATCCTCAGTCACTTCAGTTTGACTGACTGGTACATCGCTTCACCAAGTCTATCTGCTATGAAAATTGGCAAAGCACCCAGGGCACAAAGCCACTAGACAGTGCATGCAGATGTACTTGGTTTTCCGTGTGCAGGCGGCATCATGGCATCTGTTTGCATTTTTTGCTTCTGTGAGCAGAGGCCAGTGGCTTCCAGGGCCAAACCTGATCTCAGGGGTCGGCTTGGACACTGCTCTGCGCTTCAAAGGAGGTGGGGTGGTACTGGGTCTTCCTCTTCTCTGTGTCTGGATGGAACCTGCATTTATCAGCGCACAAGCTACAGATGCCTTGAAATGCAGAAGATTCTTGTTTTCCAATCCAGACATTCTGTAGAGGTGCCAGGCATTCACAGTGGTTACATCCAAGAAGTGAAAGAACACTCTCATGTACCACCGTTTGTTTTTGCGTCGGTGGGGGTACATTGCGACAAGTTGATCCATGAGATCTACTCCTCCCATGTGCTGATTGTACAGCTTCACGGCAAAAGGCCTTGGGACGTTAAGCATCCCTTTTTCTTTCTTGCTCCATCTCTGGGCCAAATCTGATGGGGACTGGCCAGCGCAGGAAGAGGCCATGTGGATCACTGAACTGTCTAACCAACGTGTGACAGTGATGTTTTCAGCATTGGTGACAACAGACCAAGCTCCTCTTCCTTCTGTTCGGAGTTGCTTTTCATCCTTTAGTTTCAGCTGTGCTCCCTGGAGCCTGTTCTTTCTGCATGTGCCAGTGCCATAGGTGCCCTGTTGTTGCAATGCCTGAATGAG
This sequence comes from Seriola aureovittata, assembly GCF_021018895.1. Lineage (NCBI taxonomy): Eukaryota > Metazoa > Chordata > Actinopteri > Carangiformes > Carangidae > Seriola > Seriola aureovittata. Next base: position 150,021 of record NC_079375.1, read on the forward strand.
GGGAATGGTGCAAAATAAGTTGTCAAAAAACACCTTATGATTCTTCTGCTGTATGTCATCACAGAGGCGCATGACTCCATCTTGAGCCATTCCCAATGCACTGACCGGACCACGTCCAGCTACCCCCTGATACACTTCAAATCTGTACACATATCCAGAGGACCCTGCTCTCACCCATACTTTCACACCCCAGGGTTTGTTTTTTTTTGGGATGTACTGCTTGAGAGACAAGCGGCCCTTGAAGGGAATCATTTGCTCGTCAATCGATTGCATTTCTTCAGGATTGACTGCTGAAAGGAAGGTTTTCTGAAGTGCATTTAACACTGGTCGGATTTTGAAGATCATATCAGCATTTCCTGGCTCCTGTGAGGAATTATCAACAAAGTGAATGAACCTCAGAATCTGCTCAAATCTGTTCACTGGCATGGCATTTGCTATCAAATCAAGACGAAGCCCTTCCTCTGATGACCAGTACATTCTTGATCTTGGGTATCTGATGTATGACATGGCCATATTCATCCCTAGAAATGTCTTCATTTCTTTTGTTGTCAAGGCCAGATTTGATTTTCCGTTTTGGAATGCATACAGGTTTGAATTTTGTACTATGTCATCGATCAGATCTTCGGGAAATAGATGCATAAAGAAATCTATTGCTTCTGTTCCCTCAACATTCAGTTTCCACTCTCCTAAAAAAGGAGGCAGGTCTCCCTCAAACTGGTTGTCTTTCATTTTCCAGATGTTTCTGCTTTTTTTCTGTACTTGAACTCTGACAGGTGGCTCAACCTCAGCATCCTCATCTCCCTCTGTATCCTCATCTCCCTCTGCATCCTCATCTCCACTGTCACTAATCCTAGCATTTGCTGATGCTTTGTCTGGCAGCCATTCATTATCACTGTCACTAGCATCTTCCTCACTTGACTCAGATGGTATTTGCTCCACTGTCCTGTAGGCCTTTCTAGCACTCTCTGCACAGCTCTACAACACATAAAGACACTAACTGTTACTCGCATAATGGGACAATCTGCAAAAAACATTATTTTTGATTATTTATTTTTTTAATACTTCAAGTTGCATTCTTATTACTTAAATCAAGTGATTTACAACCAAAAAGTTAAAGCAGATGAAGCTTTTTCAAGCACAACAAAGCTGCAGTAACAGGAATGAATTGCAGTTGAAATATAGCCAGCATTGCATGATGTCCAATTTAGTGGACGAGTGATTAAACGTAATTTCCGCCCAATGTAAAATCAATCATTGGAAATTTTAACAATTATGTTACTCCTAAGATGTTACTTGATGTTGTCATATTTTTTTTACCTGTCAGGGTCTCCTACTGTAGAAGCTTTTAGTGGATATTCCTGACCTGCTTGACGTTCCTGCTACTTCGTCGGCCATCTTGGTTTTGACAAAAAAATGTTGCACTAAACACGGTTGGCCAATGGGTGGCAGTGTATGGGATGACTCACAAGAGTCCACTGTAGTGACTGATATGCAACCTGGCGATCTAAACCCATGCATATTCAAGAAAACAGCTTTTGAATAGCTGTCCACTGTAGTGACCACTATGCGTGAAAGGGCTAGAGAAGATCAGATTTTCCCTGATGGGTTCACTGAGGAACTTTGTAAAAACATGAACACCTTTTCTGGACCATGTAATGACTAACATCGCTTGGCACACGTGGGTTTTTCACCTGCACACACACTGAGTTGTTTTTTTTTCCTATTTCCTTTTTCTTTATTCTTTATTCAATGGATTATATTTATTTATTAAATAGAAAGGGGACTTTTTAAAATATTTTATTAAATATATGGTACTTTCCATTTTACATTATTGTAATAAGAAATGAAACCACAGTTAAAAATGAAACACTGACCAGAGGTCATCAGATGTACTTTGAGTCTCAGTCATGGTTAAAATCTATTAGGATATTATTGAGACTAGTCTATATGGCTTTGCTGCCACCATTTGGACGTTTGCGGTACAACAGTTTGATGAGTAAAGTTCCGAGTCTCCACGCACAGTTCGGTCTCTGTCTGTTTTTTGATTCCCACACCAAGACATTACAATTTGGCAACGAGGATGGGATGCAAAGGAAGAAATGAGGACAATGCTTTCCTATAGACATGAGATATAAAGTTTGTAGCTGGCAGATCACACGGAAGGAAGTTTGTAGCCCTACAAAAGTGGCTTACAAAACAAGTTAATAAGCTCTAAGATGACCTATAGACTAGCAACAGTGTGATGGCAACAATGGCGTTCCAGATCGGCAGTATATCTGAATACAAGGAGGGGTAATGAAGATTTTGAATCTTACTACAGAGGCTGGAATAATGGATGATTGCCAATAATGTGGAGACAGGAAAAAAGTCTCAGTTATTGGAGGAGATGCCTACAGACTTTTGGAAAATAAAGTCATGCCAGCTAAACTGAGTCAGAAAAGTTATAATGACCTGACCAAGGCACTATGGCACTGTGACCACTACAAGCCCAAACCACTTGTCATTGTGGAGAGATTTATATTTCAAAAGAGAAATCAACAAGAGGGCAAATTTGTATCGGACTTTATAGTTGCACTGAAACAACTCTCAGTGGCGCCAGAAGCCGTAATCCTGTACGCACTGGGCATACTTTTTTTTTTCTGAGATATTCAATATACTATATAATATTATATTGTAGCCTGTTTAGCTGCTCTTGTTGATTTTCAGGCCTGATGGTTGGTCTTTGAATGCTTGTGGTAGGCTAATCAGAGTTTTATTGTGGTGTTGTGTCTTAACTTTAGCACTAAAATACTCGATCTCTCTCCCTCTCTCTCTCTTGCTCTTTTACTCGTGCGATGAGTGTGTGTGGGAAAACTAAAGGTAGCGGACAGGCAGTTCTTGTGTATACTATGAAATGCAATCATCCTCCGGTAACTACTCTATATACTCACCGTTCACTCCACATTCCACATTCCACTCTGTTTATGGAAGCCAGTCATATTCACTCACAACCCAGTGACTTGGATCCTGATCGTTTGCTGACTGGACTGGACCGACTGACTGGCTGACTTCTATGAAAGGTGAAAAGGTGCAGTGTGGAACATCTGGCCAGAAAAAACTAACACTATCAACAGTGTGTGATGCAGCCACAGTGATAATACCATGACAAAGATCTCCACAAAGATCTTCATCGATATCTACTGCAATTAACATGCTAACCAGCTAGCTCCATGTTGTAATACCACTTTCTCACACTAGATGCGGTGTGAGTCAGTGTAGCGCCTAGTCTACCCTCAGTTCTACAAAAAAGGACGGCTTCCTCCAGAGCTTGAAGCTAGCTACAGCTCCCAACTTGCATCACAGAAACACAGAGATAGCTGAAACTCCTAGAAAGTGACCTTTATCTTAATCCCAAAGCTCCCAACAACAAACCACGTCCAGTGGCAAAGGAAAGAAGCAAAACATTATTATATCTTGGTGTGGCCTTCCACTGCTGAAGACAGCTCTCGGTGAGTAAAGAGATGTGGTTTGATGTCAAGCTCACATCTTTTCTTTTAGACTGGTGAGTAACATCTAATGTTGGCTCTTTAGTGAAAAGTATCATGCTAGTTGTTACCCAGCTAATTACAGCAGTAACTTGAGACTTATTTTACAATGACTGGACATTGAGATTGTATGGATCCAAGTGAATACATGTAGATCAGTTCACCATATTGTAACCACTTTACATTACTGTTACAAGATCTGGCAGGATTGGCAGTTCAGAGGGCCTTTACATTTCTGAGATTTCAGAAAACCTCTGTCTTTATCAGGACTCGAGCCAGTACAGACACCGCTTCCACCTGTCCCACCAACACCAACGGCAGAGAGTGTACAGACACAAGTGAGGAGGGTCTAGGTCAGTATAAATCTGTAACCATCATTCACTTTTACAAGTGTGACAAGGACTGTTTGCAGCTGGAATCTTTGTTCCATAACCAGCGGGTTCAGGATCTGCTTCTTTCCCCCAGCTGTCACCATGCTCCACTCTGCACCACTTGTCTATACCACTGTGATTATATCAGACCTACAGTGTTTCATGTCTATACTGCTGATTCATAATAATGAATATACCACAGTTATACCACTGCCTATATTGGTTATGTATTTGTAAAGTATATCCATATTTGTACTACTCTCTATTGTTTATTGGTTATATAGTGTGTTCATTGAATTCTTATTCTACCTCTAGTTGTTTACTCTTCATTTCCTTGAAATTACATTTCATAATATTCATACTGTTGTTAGTGTTCACATTGTGCATATCTCAGCATATTCATGCCAATATTGATACTGTATTTATTTTAGCATATTCATATGCATCCATACTATTTATTTTACACACACAACAGAACTACCAGGGGTAGGTGGAAAATTATTGAAGCTGCAGGTGAAGGCAGAGCAGTCCATGAACTGGAGGCACTTGTGAAGAACCAGCAAGCGTATCGTGAGTGTAGTCTCATGTGTTTCACAGAGACCTGGTTAAATGACAACACTCCCGACCGTTGTGTGGATTTACCCGGCTTCACTGCAGTATGAGCGGACGGAGACGCCAGAGCAAGTGAGAAGAATAAAGGTGGAGGACTGGTTCTGCTTGTGAACAATAGATTGCGCAACCCTGGTCATATCACAGTGAAGGAGATCTGCTGTTGGGATATTGAACTGTTGGCAGTTGGTCTTAGACCGTTCAATGTACTGAGGGAGTTCTCACACATCATTGCCATTGTTGTTTACATTCAACCACGAGCAGAGCCTGCAGTCGCATATGACGTCAGTCACGAGACTGTTACGAGAGTACAGACCCAGCACCCTGATGCATTCATTGCAATATCGGCCTACACTGCTTCAGCTCTACCACCACTTGGCAGATCAGATCATAATCTGTTTTTTCTTCAGCCTTCCTACAAGCCCTGTGTACTGAGGCAGGCTGCAACCACCCGCTCATTCAGGAACTGGACCCTGGAGGCCAGTGAGTGTCTAAAAGATTGTTTTGAGACAATCGATCTCCATCTTAGCAGCAACAGTTACCCGCAGAATCACTCCTTCTTAGCGATTTTGCCTAGAAAAGAAAAAGCGATGATGTGTGATATGAAAAAATAACACGTGTTCAGTGAATCAGTCAGTCAAACGTTTAATATGTGACTGCGGGAGGTTACAAACATCCGAAAGAAGCGTCAAAGCAGTGAAAAGAAAGGAATCTCAAGATCCGGCCTGGACTTTCAGAATAAAATCAGAGCAGAAACTGAATGAAAATGATGAGCAAGATTACATTATCATATGATCTTTTTTACCAGATCACCACCCCTATCTGTGACTGTGGGGGCCACAGCGCCACATATGTGAACCAGTAACAACGTACATTCCTTTTGCATTTGTTTATCAATATCTTAAATTAGATTTTGCTTATGTTCTATGTAGGCCTATATATATATATATATAATCTTAGGGCAGGCTAATTGTTAGCTTCATCCACATTTCCTTTGAAATGTCACGCTGATCTTTTTTGACGTAAATTGTAAAACATAAACTGTAAACTGGCGAAGATTGCGGACAAAGCCTTTCCCACTCTTTGAGAAAGACTGTCCTACCTAAAGAAAACTTCCCCTACCCAAAGATGCTGCATCATTTAACAACAACTTTAGGAGACTTTTGCAGACTTGGGAAGGCATTCATAGTGTTACACTTTACACTATGGTTGTTCACATGAAAAGTGACAGAAATATTTATCTAACTAATTAAAAAAGGGAGATCTAGCGAGAGGGCAGCAGGGTGGTGCATTGGTTAGCAATGTCACCTCACAGCAAAAAGGTTCTGGGTTTGAACCTGCCGGCCAGGCTTTTCTGTGCGTTTGCATGTTCTCCCTGTGCCATTGTGGGTTCTCTCCAAGTACTCTGGCTTCCTTCCAATGGTTGTTTGTCTCTATGTGTCAGTCCTATTATAGGCTTGCAACTTTTCCAGGGTATACACCGCCATGACTGCCATGTACAAGAAAAAGTGCAGGTACCGATGGACAATGTTTTGACTGGTTATTTTTTAGTCCACGAATTACTGAAGCCAGTTCCACACACAAGTGTCAAGGAAGTGCTGAACAGTGTTTACAAGCTGCTTATTGATCAGAGGAGTAATGCAGACATAGAAGGGACAGGTGTTTGAGTACCTTTGTCTCCTTGTAGACTCTCAGAACTCAAGGTCAACACACATAAATAAGATTAATAGAACACAGACATCAACTGTTTAATTGCCTTTAAAGGTCCCACAACACACGACAAACAGGGTAGACAACAAGGAACTACAGCCCAAATCAACCTGTTTACTGCTAGCACTGCTATTTCAGTCTCTAGTTGAGAGGAACAGCAGCGAGTGGTGGTGGACTGCAGAGATTCATGGACATAGTGTACTTCACCAACTGCAATCGTTATTCACTATCCAAACTACAAATTTTTGTTACACCTAAGCTTAAATTTGAGAACATTGTTGGAAGCATTAGGTGGTCTATTTGGAGCCTCTGTTCATGAATGAGTTAGCTATCCATTCCTACAGGACACAACATTGAGAAACTACACCTTGAAAGACAGATCGGTCTTCAGCTTTCTCTCCAGTGGTCTGTACTACCTTCAGCTCACAAAAACTAAAAACAGTGGAAATCTTTGGAGAAGGCTGGAAGGGGCTGGAGGACTGTTGATCATTTCTCCAATGTCACAACCCAAACCAGTTTCAGCTCAGAGAGAGTGAGAGAGGGAGCACAAAGCCCTTCATTGCCAACTGGAGAACATAGAGAAGAGTCCCCTCATCCACCTGATCCTGAGGTTCAGCTCCTCCAACAGCACCAGGGGCCTGTTGCACAAAGCACCTTGAGTTAAGATTTTTCTAAGTCTGAGTTAAGGTTTTAAGAAAATAAAAACAGTTGCACAAAAACCCTCCTTAAGTCTCCTCCTTAAGGTTTCCTTAAAATCCTTATCTTAACCTTATTCTTAAGGAATCACTTAAAGTCATTTGTTGCACAAAAGACCTCAGCGACCAAACTAAAACTAAACCAAAAACCAAAAGGTTCCTCTGACTGTATCTGTAGCTGGCCCTTGGTACCAGTAACTGAGGCGGAGAGTTTCATACAGGTGCATATATTTTATTCACGTCGAGCACCGTGAAAACTACAAATAAGAAATACAAAAGAAAAAATAAGGAACATTAGTCAAAATACACAAGCAAAAATTCATTAATACATTTACAATGTTGATCACAATCAAAAGAAACTTCGCAGCACAAATTACCAAATACTATAAAGGTGCAATTAACTAAATTAATAAAAAAAAAGAAAAATACATTCATTAGACAAAAGGTGATAATTAAAAATTCGCACGAATAATTACAGCAGCACCATCGCTCAGAAACATCACTCAAATTAAACAACCACCGGATTAATAATCACAACAATTCAAATCTACATACCTCGTTCCACAACCAAGGGGGTTAAAATATTAGGGGAACATCAAGGTACGCATCTTCTAAAGGATCGTCTGTTTCCTAACAACCCAATAGTAAAAACTTAACATTAACAGCAAAGACAAGATAATTAGGATGGAACCAGTGCGTCATCAAACAACAAACTTACTCCGAGTACATCATGGACATCTTCAACAAAGAGAAGGTGAGCAGCACGCCACACCGCAGCGGACAACAGGTGAGCAGTACCAGCAGTGACAGGAAAGCACGGGTGGATCATGTCGTCTAATTAATCACTTCCTCCCCTTCCTGCCACCGCATTTCCTCTGGTGCTACACAACAGTGACCCGTCCCCAGGCAGCAGCACGAACCAACCCGCTGTCATTCACACTCCCACCAATCATGTTATGATGGATCTATGATCACATGAATCATACATGATTTTTAAACAAAAAAGCAAACTGCACAGTTAGAAAGGCTTAAGTTCTTAATACCTTTAAACCCATTGTATTGAATCATTAATGAGTATTAAGTCGTTAATGTTGGCCTAATAATTACAAACAACAAGTCACTCATTCTCGAGAAGGAGCACCAGCTTCTGGATGGGCCTTTCAAGGATAGAGCGTTTGGGGGAGGAAACTGCTTTCCCTGATGGCTTCCGATCTCCGACTTGTACTTTAACTGTACGAACTAGATCATCACTTCCTCGAATGGTTTCGACAACTCGTCCCAACTGCCACTGGCTTCTGGGAAGGATGTCGTCCTTGATGATAACAATGTCATTTACTTTAAGATTGCGCCGAGGCACATGCCACTTCTGCCGTGTAGAAAGATTCAAGAGGTATTCCCTTTTCCAACGACTCCAAAACTGTTCAATCAAATATTGCACTCGTCACCACCGTTTTGTTGCATACATATCTTCCTTTACAAATTTCCCAGGAGGTGGAAGAGCAACCTTAGATTTCATCAGAATAAGATGGTTGGGTGTCAAAGGCTCTAGTGATTTGGGATCGTTGATTCCATCTGTATTCAACGGACGACTATTAACGATGGCCATAGCCTCATAGAACAAAGTTCGAAGTGAAGCATCATCAAGTCTACCCGGACAGAGAGAGAGAGTGGCATTCAACACATTTCGCACAGTCCGGATTTGGCGTTCCCATACACCACCGGCATGACTTGCTGCAGGGGCATTGAAGATGAACTCACATTGGTTATCAGACAGGTAAACCTCAAGGCGGTTGGTATCACACTGCTTAAGTGCCTCTCTAAGCTCGTTTCTGGCTCCCACAAAGTTTGTACCCTGATCACAATGCAATTGACGTACGGCTCCTCTGAGGCTAATGAAGCATCTTAATGCATTGATGAATGTGTCTGTTGACAGATCTTCAAGCATTTCAATGTGCACAGCTCGGGAAGAGAAACAAGTCAAGATCAATCCATATCTCTTATATTCTTTGCGTGCCTTTCTGATGATAAACGGGCCAAACACATCCATACCACAGTATGTGAATGGAGATGAGGCCTCCACTCGTTCCTTTGGGAGCTCAGCCATTCTTTGCTCTTCTAATGGGCGTCGGAGTTTCCTACACCTCACACAATTGTATATCAGCTTGGCAACAGATTTACTCCCACCAATGAGCCAAAACCCATTGGCTCTAAGCTCCATTTGGGTTTGACTCCGGCCTTGATGACAAATTTTGTCATGGTAATGGGACAAAATGAGCTTAGTAATGTGAGAGTTCTTTGGAAGAATGACCGGATGTTTTAATTCTCGGCTGAGGGATGCTTGCTTTAGCCTCCCACCAATTCGAAGGAGTCCCTTATCCACAATGGGGTCAAGGCGGAAAAGAGGACTGGAACGAGGAAGACTGCCTCCTCTTTCAAGCGTTTTCATCTCTCGGGAAAAGGCTTCTTGCTGGGCGAGTTTAATGACCACCTCAGCTGAACTCTCTCGTTCTTCTATGGTCACATGATTACTGCGGTGCTTTTGCTTTGATGCCAGCCTCTTGATTTTCGCAACAACCTTGAGGAGCCTTATCCAAGATGAAAATCGACTCAGACTGCTAAGCATGTTGATAGAACCGCTGCTGGTGGTGGTGGTGATGGTATTCACTTGAACTGCTCTCACTTCAGGGTCACCAACCAGCAGTTCAGTAGAGAAGGTAGGTCTAGATTTCACCTCTCGCTCCCACAGGAACTTGGGTCCTGACATCCAACTTGTTGAAGAAATGTCAGAGGCACGAAGGCCTCTGGAGGCATAATCGGCTGGATTATCTGATGTATCAACATAATGCCACCGAGCGGGATCTGTTTTTTCCTTTATCACTTGAAGCCGATTTGCAACAAATACATGGAACCTTCTTGCATCATTGTTGATGTATGCCAACACCACTTGAGAGTCTGTCCAAAAGAACTCTTCATCAATTTGCATTTCCAATTCAGTCTTCAACATGACACTTGTTCTGGCAGAGACTACAGCAGCAGAAAGCTCCAGTCTTGGAATGGTCATGATTTTTGTGGGCGCTACTCTTGCCTTGGCCATCACAAGGCTGCAGTGGACTTCATCGCTGTCGTTAATGTACCTTAGATAAGAACATGTACCATAACCAACATTACTGGCATCCGAGAAGTGGTGCAATTCTGTTTTAATGATATTTCCAAAGTTGTGTGGGTGATAGCATCTTGGTACTGTGACTTCTTTCAGTTCTCGTAGACCACTCTTCCATTCCTCCCACCGTGAGTATACATCCTCTGGAAGGGTCTCATCCCATCCAATACCCATACGACACAGTTCCTGTAAGATGCACTTTCCAAGCAAGGTGAATGGGGAGACAAAACCAAGAGGATCGTAGAGAGAAGCAATGACTGAAAGTATACCACGGCGAGTGGTAGGTTGGTTCTTGAAATTGACATTGAAACTGAAGGTATCCTCTTCTATTGACCACTGAATACCAAGTGCACACCCTACAGATGTCGCATCTAGACCGAGATCAAGAGGTTTAGTGGTTGTCGCCTGTTCTGATGAATTAACACAGCTGAGAGCATCTTGCTTGTTTGAGTTGAATTTATGCAGACGCAGACCTCCCCTTTTGCACAATGTTTGTGCTTCAACAATCAAGTCCTTAGCTTCTTTAACTGAAGGGACACTGGTTAGGCCATCATCGACATAAAAGTTCTTCTCAACGAAGACTGAGGCTGAAGGATACTCAGATTTGTGTTGCTGTGCCAGGTACTTAAGGCCAAAATTGGCACATCCAGGGGATGAGGCAGCACCAAAAAGATGAACTGCCATCCGATATTCTTGTGGTTCCGTTTCCAAATCTGCACAATCCCACCAAAGAAACCGCAAATAGTTGCGTACTCTGGAAGAAACAAGGAACTGGTGAAACATCCTTTCAATGTCACAAACCACAGCCACAGCTTCCTTTCGGAAACGACAGAGAACTCCCACCAGTGAGTTAGTTAAGTCAGGGCCCGTCAGGAGAGCATCATTTAAAGAGACGCCATGGAATTTTGCTGAACAATCAAAAACCACCCTTAGCTTGTCTGGTTTGTGCGGGTGGTATACACCATGGTGAGGTATATACCACACAGTCTCTCCCTTGGATATTGCGGGCGCTGGCTCTGCATCACCTCTTTTGATAGTTTCCTCCATAAAGGCCTTATAGTGGTCGTAATACTGTTTATTGGCCTTCAATTTCCTTTTCAGATGTTGCAGGCGAACAACGGCCAGTTTTTTGTTATTTGGTAATGAGGGCAGAGTGCTACTCTTGAAGGGAAGAGGGAGCTCATAATGTCCATCTTCTCTCTGCTTTATGTTGTCACTAAGAATTTGGATAAAGCGAACATCATCTTGAGACACATACTTATCTTCATAACCCCTCTCGTTAAAATCTGACTCGAGGATTTTAAGAATGTCAGCAGCTACTGGTGCTGGCATTTCCTTCACTGCAACTCTGTGAACAAAGCTGTGGCTTCCCAGTCTGTCAAGATGGGGATTAGATGATCCTGTTATACTCCATCCAAGCTCAGTTCTTTGTGCAAAGGGTTCATTTCCATCACCTCTAATGACCTCCAGAGGTGCAAGCGCTGATGGACAATCATATCCAATCAACAGTCCCACTTCACAGTCTTGCAGTGGTGATAATTTGTCAGCCAGATGTCTCAAATGTGGCCACTGCAGTGCTGTCTTATTAGTTGGAATATGAGATCTGTCGATTGGGATAAAATCTCTAGAGTAAGCCTTATGCAGGTGAATGTAGGTTTCAGAATGAATTCCTCTAATTTGAAGGCCACATGCAATCTTGCTTGCTACGATAGCATTGACAGCTGTCATTGTGCTCAGCTTCAATTGCACAGATGGCGCATTCAATTTCAGCTCTTTGAGCAAATCTTCCAAAATAAAGGTTGAGTCACTCTGCGTATCGAGTAGAGCATAGGTGAGCACCTCTCTGTGTGGCTCTTCCACTGATGACAAAAGTACTGGAACAATATTAGAGGTGGAAGAGAGGTTTTGAGTCACAGCGTGGGACAATACATTGTGGACTTCCTGACTTGTTCCATCTTCAGAGGAAGTGGAATTCTGCTCCAATACTGCCACAGGTGAGTTTCTCTCTTCATGCAGGCAAGTTGGATGACGCCGGCCACATGTAGTACAGGTGTGCCGCCTTTTGCAATCCTTTGCGACATGTCCTTTCCACAGGCAGCCAAAACAAAGTCGGTTTTCTCGAATGAACGCCCTTTTGTCTTCCATTTCTGCAAAGATGGGGCACTTAGCTATGTCATGCATTTCATCCTTACAGACTAGGCAAGATGATTTTGACCTAAAATAAGTTGTTCTATGCATCTCAGCAGAAGAATTGTTAAACTGAGTACTTGTATTCAGAGCATTAGCTCTTTTAGGTAATCTGTCATCCATGGCTTTGGGATTCAACAGAAATGGAGAGGCAATGGGATTGCATGCTATTCGGGCTTCCTTCTGTATGAAATGTGTAAAATGTGAAAAGCTTGGGTAGTCACCAGATGCATCCAGCTCATCGACAACAATTCTGCCCCATTGGCGTACAATCGAGTCAGGTAATTTCTTAAGTAATTTATGATTTTCTTCACAGTCATTTAAAATGGCTAACCCTTTAACATGGGGCATAGCCTCAGCACAGCCTCTCAGGAAGTCTGCAAATTCTCTGAGGGCAAGAGGGTCACTTCCACTGATCTTGGGCCATTTCATAAGTCTATCTCGAAAGGCCTTTTGAACAATAAATGGATTTCCATATCTTTCCTGCAACAATGCCCAAGCGCTGTCATAAGCATCTTCAGAATTCCTGTAAAAGAACCCCTCCACAGCCTTGCGCGCTTCTCCTGTAAGATAGTGTTTAAGGTAGAGCATCTTTTCACAAGCTGGGAGGGGCTTCTGGTCAATGAGGGCCATGAAGGAGATCTTCCAGTCGATAAATTTTAAAGGGTCACCGGAAAATGTTATCGGTTCAGGGGAAAACAGCCGACTTACACTTAAGGAGCTTGCAATGGCTTGAGCTAGGCTGACTGTGTCTTGGCTTGTTATTTCTGGAAGTGTCTGAGGCTGGAATGGAACAGCCTTTGGGTTCAGTGCATTTCTGAATTCCATGCTTCGGTGAACAGAGTGAATTTCAGCAGACACACTTTCTCCATGATTCTCCATGCCACTTTCAAAATTTTTATAAGCCCTCGCTCGGGCTGCTGCTACTTCCACCTCATTTTCTGCTTCTAGCTGTTTTAACCTCAACTCCTCTTCCTTTATTTCTGACAACATTTTTGCTTCACTCAATTTCCATTCACTTTCCAGTTTGCGCACTTTTGTTTGTTGAGCTTGGATTTTCCGTATCGCCTTTGCTTGTTCCAATTTTACTGCGAGTTCTGCTTCGGCGTCAGCTCGTTTGCTGGAGACCAAGGAGTGGGTTGAAAGTGCCTCTGACATTACTGTCTCTGTATTGGTGTGTCCAAAAATTGAGCCATGATCCTTTTTATTTAGTGTCATTCTCACCCTCTCCTTCTCCAGTTCATCATTAAATGTCTCTTCAATAGTTCCTCTTCTTTTATCCACAAGTTCACAGATCTCAGCCGTGAGAGTGACGCAGGCATCCATTTTCCTGGTGATTTCTGGGGTGGAAGTACAGTTGCGTCTGATAGGCTCATAAAGTTCACACACTGTGTGTCATGTTTGCTTTTCATGTTTTGTTGAATTTTGTCAAGGTCATCCAGTGCACAAAATGCCTTCAGTTTTGTTCTGGAGTCCCTTGCCGTTTGTTTCCAATCGTTATATGCCTTACTGAAGGCTTTCTCATGTCGTTTAGCCTTCTCTGCACGCAGCTCCTGACCCTTTTCTGTTAAAACTCTTTCCCGGGAGCTGGGCCTGGGTGGTTGGTCCTTAACACTATCCACCTTTTGTGATTTAAGTGACATTTTGGTTGCTTGTTTTACTCTAAATGGTTTATAATCTTTATATTTCTTTAATTCACCAAATGATTAACACATTTGCAAATTCTTGAACATTAAAATTCAGCATAAATTGTCAACAAATAAACAAGTGCTTATGAGCACAAATGGTTATATTGCACTTTACTCTTTAAACCTTTTCATTTAAGAAACATTGTAAATGTATCATTCAATAATAATAAAAGACCTTTTATAAACCTCAAAACCCTTGATGCCTTTAAACATTTCAAGTTTGTTTATTGACATTCAATTTAGCAACATGCAGTGCACTGCTCCACCTGCTGCCCCTCCACTATTTCAGTCCAATGTCTCTCATTTGGCTGTACCTCCAAAGGTTAAACACCTTCCACCAGTAGAGGGCAATTAGTCCCGTTTGCGTGCGGCGGTGCCGGCTGCCGACATCAGACGACAATGTGAGATGGTCCAGACGTGATGGTAGAGTTTTCACTGTAGCTGGCCCTTGGTACCAGTAACTGAGGCGGAGAGTTTCATACAGGTGCGTATATTTTATTCACGTCGAGCACCGTGAAAACTACAAATAAGAAATACAAAAGAAAAAATAAGGAACATTAGTCAAAATACACAAGCAAAAATTCATTAATACATTTACAATGTTGATCACAATCAAAAGAAACTTCGCAGCACAAATTACCAAATACTATAAAGGTGCAATTAACTAAATTAATAAAAAAAAAGAAAAATACATTCATTAGACAAAAGGTGATAATTAAAAATTCGCACGAATAATTACAGCAGCACCATCGCTCAGAAACATCACTCAAATTAAACAACCACCGGATTAATAATCACAACAATTCAAATCTACATACCTCGTTCCACAACCAAGGGGGTTAAAATATTAGGGGAACATCAAGGTACGCATCTTCTAAAGGATCGTCTGTTTCCTAACAACCCAATAGTAAAAACTTAACATTAACAGCAAAGACAAGATAATTAGGATGGAACCAGTGCGTCATCAAACAACAAACTTACTCCGAGTACATCATGGACATCTTCAACAAAGAGAAGGTGAGCAGCACGCCACACCGCAGCGGACAACAGGTGAGCAGTACCAGCAGTGACAGGAAAGCACGGGTGGATCATGTCGTCTAATTAATCACTTCCTCCCCTTCCTGCCACCGCATTTCCTCTGGTGCTACACAACAGTGACCCGTCCCCAGGCAGCAGCACGAACCAACCCGCTGTCATTCACAGTATCTTAACTGCAACATCGGGGATTTCCTGTCAAAACAACATGAGGATGAGATAGTGGTGCACTTCTTTAATGTTCCACAAGTGATAACAGGTATCACAAGTGCTTTATGCAGCAAATCAACCATCTCCATGGATTGTAAAACACCACTGTAAAACTGTCACTGCTGCAAATGCCCTAACTTTTTCTGTGCAACAACTTGCTCCCTCAACTTAAAACTTAAGTTGCGTACTTACAGGTGAATCCAGGTGTGTTTTTCCCCTGCTGGAGACAGCTCCGGGTGAGTAAAGAGCTGTGGTTTGCTGCCAAGCTGCATCTTTTCTTTTAGACTGGTGAGTAACATATAATGTTGGTCTGTAGCGAAACGTATCATTAGTGCAAATGACAAACTATACCGACGAACACTTGAAGTGGCATAAATGTATGATTGATGATGTCAACAGACGTTTTAGTGATGTAGTAGTATATAGTCTGTTCCTGTTGTCCAGCTCGATGCGTCAGTATCTTTTCTTTAACAAGTAAGACAAAGAGACTGTTTGATCCAGAACCAGTGGGTTCAGGATCCACTGCATAATACTGTATTTATTTTAGCATATTCATATCTATCCTCATTATTTATTATACACACACAACAGACCTAATATGTTTGAATATAAAGAACTTGTATGATCTAAACTAATTGTCCTATCACATGTTTGTCTGTATTGGGACCAGAATTCTAGTCTGGTCATCCCCAGTGATGGACCAGCACCAGCCTTTTCTTTTGCGTCTGGCCTCATCAATCATCAACAACCACATTACAGTAACACCTCAGAGTATTATCCCTGCACATAACAGATATTGTCTATACTGTGATCTGTTGCTCAGCAGGAGTTTTGTCAATACTTTTGCACATAGTTTTTTCAGTTTTATTTTTTTTAATATGTGTATGTATGTATATTTATATTTATCTTTTTGACTTTTTATTGTTATTTCCTGATAATATATTTATTGTATACTGCACCAAACACCATATTGTAAGTAAAAACCTACTTGGCAATAAACCTTATTTTCTAATTCTGCCTTAGTGATGATGCCATCATCCCTTCCTCATGCAGCTGTAGCCTGACACCCATGTGTCATGCAGTATCCCCTTGCCTTCATATTTTTATAGGTATATAAAAACTTACTGTTTGTATTACAAGTACGCATAATTTGTTTCAGTGCTATCAACAATTTTAATTATCAACAATAAATGCACATATAAATAATACATTATAAGGAACATGGGGAAAACAACAACATGATTAACTGGACAGGGGTGAAGTGGTGAAATGCTGCCCCGTATGGAGGTGGAGCAAGTAGCACGATCTTACACATTATTACTAACGAAAACTTGTTTTGTGCAACTGGCCCCAGGCCTCAGCACTCACACCTCACACTATCTGGACTAACCAAACTCAACAAAAAGACAAGTACATTAACTACTGGACATGTACCACAAAAACACAACATAAACTTCAATGTTATTTAGCTGTAAACACAGTGCACAGCTGCAGACTGTCTGACCACCATGAGGGATCAGACACTGAGAACATCAGCACTACAACACATGACAGCTGTAGTCACTTACACATATTGAATCGAATTGCATTGAGAGGGAGAGAGAGCAAGGGAGAAAGAGAGACTATGAGAGACAGACTTGATTTTTGAACTTGAACACATATTTATCAGTAAACAGGAAAAAACTCACAGGATGTAGGTACCAGATCATTAAAGTTCTGTTTCAACAACACAGAAAATTTGGCTCAAGTGAAACTCCATTGATAAATAAACTCATCAACATTGTTCATCAGAGTGAAACTTGAAGTCCTGAAGTCCACTCTAACTCTAGCCTTTACCAGAGACACAAATATGGGGAGCAGCTCCTCGCCTGGAAGAAAGTTCAACAACTGCCACTTTTTCACATTTTCTTTTTCTTTACCAAGCACTAAAAATAAAAGCAATGCCAGGCCATTTTTCACTGAAAACCATGAACAACTTTTTTTAACAGTTGAGTCTTTGACACTCTGAAAACTTGACAGTAAGTGTCCCTGCAGCAGAACTTTCCACTGCAGATCGCATGCCCTTTTATTTAATGCTGCTTTATAAAGAGCCATCCACACTACTTTACAATTATCATCCACATTCAGCCTCTCCCTCCACAAAGTGTCCTGTCTCCTGCTCAGTTGTCTCTTGTTCATAGTAACACACTCTATCTGCACTGGCAGTAGTTTTCACATTTCACTAATGGACCATGGACCAGATGGACCATGGACCAAAACACGAAGCTATAGAATCCACTCTCTTAAAAAGGTTCCACGCTCGGACAAGTTTCGGATAAAAAGAGGACAAATCACACACATGTATAAAAACACAGTCCAAATGCAGACCCACTTTGGTTGATATTGTATTTTACTACTAGCAAGTTCAAATGACCAAAGACACACTGTGGACTTGGGGTTTAGTGAGCAGGTTGTGCTCACTAAAGTGCAGCTGGCATCAATAATGAACTTAAAAAAATAAAATTACTATCTTTGTTTTTATACTACTGTTGAATGTTGACTTTTGATGATTCATATAAAACATAGGTTCATCTCTGACAAAGAAAAAAAAATCATATTGTACAAGATAGCCAAAATTGACAACTTATTCAGATTCAAATTTAACAAATAAACACAAACGTTAATACACAAAACACTGTACAGGAAAATGCTTTCTGAACAATAGATAATAACAATCAAATATAAAGAAAGAAAAGTGTGAAAGGTTATACATTTGAACGAGTATGTAAGTGAAACGCACAAACCACGTTCATGTAGGCTACAGACACACCTGACTGGATCTCTAGATAGAGCACATTCTGCCGATAAGCCCCTCCGGATCCTTGTCAAGGTAGAAATAAATTGACTACTGTCAAAATACAGTACGGCTTCCTGCAACAATAATCTTTTAAACAATACACTGCTATGTAATGTATTTATTACATAAAGGTTTGGATAAGTTGTGTCTGATTTATTCTTTACAAGCTTGACAGAATCTGAGCTTTTATTTTGTGAGAAGATGTAGTTCCGGGTTCGTTATTAACTGTTGCGGGCTTGATGACGGAGCTCTTTGTATGCGTGGTCTAGAGGAACCGCAGCGCCGAGCACACGCGCGGCAGCAGCAGCAACAGTGGAGGATCATTTATCACAGGGTTCCAGCCACAGACAGATAGGGTACAACAACGGACCGCTACTGGATAAAGACAACGTTAACAGGGAAACCGATGATATTTAAAGTGCACCGTTGTCTTTTAACGTCAGGTATCAAAGAAGTGCTTTTACCGGGAAGTTTGCTACTCAGAGCAGCGACCACTGGAGCATGAAAGCAGATGTGGAGAGAAGAGCATCGACCTAAACTTCACTGATTCTTTACACCGGGTTTATGCTCACTTCACCGACTTATATGCTTCAAACCTGTATCTGTTTTCCTAAAAAAGCTTGTTTTATTGGATCGTAGTTGTTTCTCCGCTCAGGGACTCACTAAATCTCACAACTTTGTAAAGACGAAAGCGGGTTATTTTAGTTGTTTCCAACATACACAGAGGGCAGAGAAGACAGAAACTCGGACGATAGGAAAAGTGGATGTATTTTCAGCCATGGATGTAACAGTTTACCCACCTCCTCCTCAGCCTCTGGCCGTGTCAAACCACACCAGGTTAGGGCAGCCCTCCTACCCTGATCCGGCCTTTGGGCCCAACAAGGTAAGGAAGGAAAGAAAGAAACCTACACAAGCTACGTCTGTTTCCCATTGTCTAGACATGAAAGTCACCTTTGTGTTACCTGAACAATCGCATCTCACTGTGTATTCATCTTTATTGCCCTGCCAATTAAGTGCCATTTAATTGCTTTAGTAGGCTACAGCTAATATACTGAATTTGAAAATGAAATTAAGTTAATTAACTGAAGGTAACCATATCCCCTCAGTAGCTGTTCCTCATTTCTTTTGATCATATCCACTTACTAAATAATATACAGGTTGTAATTTAATTCTGAGTTTGTTGTCATGATTTAAAAACACCTTTAACTAAAACTACTGGTTACTGCTGGTAACTAAAAGGTAGTTACGTTTAAATATGCTCCACATTATAAGTACAAGAAGTGGAGAAGAACATGCACAACTGTGTTCGAATGCTCAAAATATTTGAACTTTACTGGAATTGTTTCTGTTTTGTGATAGTTAATTGTTGTCTGAGAAGCTCTGATGTCTTTCTCCGTTGAGAGCAAGATCAGGGTCAGATTCACTACAGAGTGTCTTGCTGTAAGAAACTTCTTCCATATCTATCTATCTATCTATCTATCTATCTATCTATCTATCTATCTATTTATTAATAGTGATGAATTGCTTAATTATTTAAGTGCAGCAGATGAGTGAATGTAGTATAAGATTATTAACCTCTCTTATACCATAGTTCAGTAAAACTGAACATATACATTATTCCCATGTCACATTTTTTTCAAAATGTATTATTTTCACTTTAAAATAATATCAAAATACACCTAACTAACCTCAATTAAACATTTTTTGCTGTCAAATTGTGGCGAGCTGCAGTCATGCACTTCTGTCTCAGTTCAGACACAGTAGGTTATAGATATCTTCACAGTTTTTCCCACACAATCTGGTTGTATTTGTGGTGGTAGTTGATCGGCATTCTTACTTTGTGACAAATAAGTGACTGAACAATATATACAGCTCACACACACAGTCTGTCATTTAGGCGCACAGATCACTCTCCCTTCTGAGGGAAGCTGTCACAGGACCACACAGACAATTGTGCAGGACAAAGACTTTAAAGGTGTTTATCAGGGCTTATATATGCCACTCTGCAGAGCAGAATTTTTCCATGACAGTATTGAAATGGACAATATTGCCATTTTCAAACACCCAGGGACCATGTATTACTGTGTTTCCACCCAAACGTAGGACGTAGAGTGATATTGCAATTATTTTGACAGATATTGTGATTATATGAGCCATGATTTTAGTTGGAAGTTCTTAAACTTGAATTTCACTGAAAAACAAGACTAGGCCAAAACCTTGTGAAAATGAAGATGTAGTTGAAAACTCTTGTGAATCATATTTGCATTCCGCCTAGTGTCAGCCAGTTTTAGCCCTTTATCTCTTTGCTTCTCTTTTGAACACAAAACACAAAACTCTGCCAGTAACAAGACTGCTTATCTGATCTTTTAAATACGAACCATCTCCAAATAGATGTTTTCCTTTTTACAAACCAGGTCTTCAGTGTTTCCCACAGGTTGAGAATTTACTTGTGGTGGTCTGTGGCACGGCGTGTTACCCACTCAGTTACTGCAGGACATGCTGGTTCTTTTTCGGCATCATAGACCGGTGCTGTGTCTCCCGCCATGTTTTAGTAGAACTTGTGAACAGACGAGGAGTGGGGGCAGGGTTGCACAGAGAGTTTGAGAGTGGCTGGCACAGCTTTACGGAAGAAACAAGTGATGTAATGCAGCATCAGAATAAATTGATATAAATTGTATTGTCTCATCCCACATCTAGTTTGAAAATATACCAATAGCACTGGTTAGGTTGGTTGGTTAGGTTGGTTGTCTGAGTCTTCCCTAGACCATGGCGATAAGATGATAGGGATATGTACCAGTGACAGACGCTTCATCAATAGCAAAAAGAAGATTGTTCACTAGAACGTCCGATAGTTTCTCTGGTGCACAAACACCAAGCTTGCTCCCTCCCTGGCTCATAAACAGCCTATCATATCCCCTGGTAAAGGAGTGTGCTACAAGTGACATGCAAACAGCTAATCATTTATAGGGGTGTAAGAAAAGATCAATACACTAAAATATTGCGATTTTTCATGACGTGATACAATATCGATATTTTGATGCGCTTTATCGATATTTTATCAATAGTTTACATGGTGACAGTGGTTTTGTGACGGTGGTTTTGTGTTGTATACGAGCCTCCGTTGGCAGCAGGCATTCAGCCATTTGGCTCTCCCCCTCCTTCCACTCCTCTCACTAGACGATGAGATCTCGCGAGCAAACAGGCTTCAGGTGCAGCACCAACACCATATGACAAAACATCCAAACGGTACAAGGACATAACTCACACAGTAGCATACTACTTTTCACCTGGTCTTTATTAAATATAGGTCATTAAAAATGATCAATAATTATTGATATCAACTGATAGGAATATTTTTATCATGATAACATTTTTTGTCGTATCGCCCAGCCCTACTGCCTGCTCACACAACAATGGTTTCTTCACAGAACCACTGACAGGCTGGTTTTCTTATGTTTAACTTCCCAGCAACAGCGTGTTGTTGTGGTTACAAATAACTTTACCCAAATACCCGGGGTTCAAACCCTCAGCTAGCAGGTGTCTTCCTAATGGCCAACACTGTATGGACTTTTGCATTGTCCAGCTACGTTCTAGTTTTAAGCAGGTTTTGGGTACGTTGATTGTTTTCAGCTTCCTGTTGTTGAAAAGTATTGTTTTGTCTGTATACCTCCTTGAGGTGTCACTGCTGAATAAAGAAAAGTCTAAAACTCTATGTTCAACAATGCAGGGTTCAAAGGAAACAGAAATACTACAGCAAAACTAGTAGGAACATTTAATTGGCAGTGTCAGTCCAGAGATACAGTTTGATAAAAATGTGACAGTGCACAAATGTTGATTTTGTGTATATTATTTCCAAAAACAGACTTAGTTAGACAGTTATTATATAGTGATTACTGTGTACAGGTAGTATAGTTTGGAATTGGGACACAGAAGGTCATTACTTATAAGTTCTGAAGCTGTCTGACATCTGACCACAGTACATGCTGACTGAGCATGAATGGAATATCACATTAATGTCTTCATCAGATATATTATAGTTATGTACTACGTCCTGTGTACATGGTAAATGGGTGAACTAACTGTACTGTATACAACCTGCTTCTTAATCTCAGAATCTAACATGTTCTGTACACAGCAAAGCACTGTGTTCTCAGTGAGCATATTTGTTTCAGAAAGAGAGGCATGGGATGTAGATAGAGAGCTGTGTGGTTGGGGGTAGGGACTGGTGAGAGGTAGTAGGAGGGTTGTTGGGGGTAGGGATGATGTAGATGAGAGAGAGAGAGAGACAGAAATAAAGAGGCATAGTGCAGTGGGGGTGGGGCCGGGGCCACTAAGGTTTGTGCTACATTTCTCTGTCTGTGTCTTTTTATTCACAGCTCTTTCAGCCTGATAGAAGAGATCATATTACTGTGTTGGAGAACAGCAAGGGTGTGTGTGGAGAAATTACAGTGTCTAAGTATTCTGATTCCTTCAGTTTTTGCTAAGGATGCCCCGATTGAGCGCCCGCCGATCATGATCAACTGATTTTCATTAAAAATACGTGATCAGAAGATTGGGATTAATGCTTTTAGTCTCTCATCCACATAAAACAGATGACCTGTGGTTAATGTTCTGGTGTCTGCGGCTGAGAGAAGCACTGTGTTCTGTGTAGTGTAGTCCCACCTCCCATCTTGTTCAATGAGTCGGCGTGCGACAGGCTACCAAAACAAGACAACATATCAACCGTGTGGAACTATTACAAAGTGTTTGAGACTGATATAATGTATGCCATCTGCAATGCAATGCCAAAAATTGTTGGTGTCAGCTGTAGATCAGCTGATCTCACTTATAGATGATCGTTATTGGTATTGGTGGCAAAAAATGTCACTGCTCTATTGTGGCAGTTGGTTATTTAAAACAGGCTGTTCATATAGCATTTTGTTCCAGCATTTTTTTTCAATTATTCCTAATGAGGAGAGACCGTACGCAGCTGCATGTGGCTGCCTGGAGTAAAAATCCTGCACCCAGTGTTTTTTTCAGAGCACCCCGCCTTTTTTGGGTTGCTACTCCAAGTGATTAGAGATGAAAGTCTCTTAAAGAAAGGTGTTTGTGATGTCACTGTAGCGCCTTTTCAGGCAACCAATCAGATTAGTTGGGACTCGTCCCCCTGATAACCAAGAAAGTAAAGGAGAAGCTTGTTTTGGCTGTTTGATATGTCAGACAGAAACTATCACAACAAAGACAGAAAAGCCTATTTGTAGCAGCAGATTAGCTGGAGACTGAATGTTGCTGGTGAATATCATGCTTTTATCACCATACGCATTTTAAGCTTGATGTTAGTTGTGTAGTCAACCCTCTGTTAACGTAGCGTTAAGTTAGCTACCTAGCTAATGTCAGTCTGTTTCTGTTTTCATGGTGGAAAGCAATATCGAACAAATAGTAATAAAACGCAAAGTGTATTATACAATGGCGGTGATATGTTGTCAATATATTGTTGTCATGGAAATGAAATCCAGCTGTTTTTGAAATGCTGTGCTTCCCAGCATTCTACCAGTGCTTTTCTGCCAAAGAAAAACACTATATGGACACATGCCCATATATGGTATATATTCGTTTCAGTAAATCTTTTTTGACCCAATAGATCACTCTGTGATCTTTTAAGATTTATGGAATCTTAAAATGTCCCACTTCAACCTTTGTGTTATTTATAACAGGATTTGACATCAGCTGGATTGTGCCCTAAATAACAGATGGCTGTGCATATTTTTATTGCTACAATGATGCATGAACTGCAACACAGTTTTTCTCTTTCTGTGTGTCTTTTCTTTTTTTACTACAATTGTTAACAAAGCACCTTGTCATAATCAAAGTGTCAGACTTGGTGTTTCTGTGGCCGGCAGCTGCCTCAGTGTCTCTGTTTGTCATACTTGTGCACAGTTTAGTGACATGAAGGGCCGGATGGATGTACAGAGGTGAATGAGCCATGCTGAGCTCTGATGGGGTAACTTTGCCCATGAGCATCCACAGACATGAATATGAGTAATTATTTTCAAATAGAAGAGAATAAGTTGTAACATGGAATATTAAATAGAGGAGTACAAGAGAGGAGGGGTTGGGTGCAAGAGGGACAGGGAGAGGGAGAGAGGGCCTAATGTAAACATGATGATTGTGAAAGCTGGGTGAGGTATTTCTAAAGCAAATAGAGGGAAGGGGAGGAAGAGAGAAAAGGGAAGAGGGAAGTTGGCCTTAGCAAAGAACAAGAGAACAGAGTGAAGGAGAGCAACAATGAAATTGCACAGGGGACTGGATTAGATTTAAAAAATGTAGAGAAGCAGAGATAGTAACACACCTACACTTTTCCTACTACAACAAGTCAACATGTCTGCTGTGAAAAAAGGCTTATTGTAGTGGGATTCCTATTAGGTGGGATCTGAGCCTCCAAAATTACAGATAAAAACAAAAGTGTGGCTTGTCACAAATTCATGTACATTTTTTGAGACAGTCTTTGGATGCTTACATACTAGGGCTGCCTCCTAATAGTCAAACTCAAAGGGAACTGGCAACGCAGAGCATCAGGGGTTCACCTAACTGAGCATATTTACCAATAAGATAATTAGCTGGACTTAAGAACATAATACAATGAACAGCAATGTCTTTATTTTTACTACTTAAATCAAATCTCGTCAAATATCGAAACAACCTGTGTCAGGCAGGAATTGTGGGATTATTTTTGAGAGGCTGAATGATGACCCCATTTAAGGTGACATGCAAACTCTGCAGGCAAAGATCCACCTGTCATTCGTTGACCTCAAACATCGCTTTCATTTGTAACTAGGAAGTAGCTTAATGGCCGCTCACTAGGGTTGTGCTGATGGACGATGATATCGGTGATCAACAATCATTAGAACAATCGCTAATTGCTCATGCCTTTGCAAATGTCAAGATGAATTTGATTTGTTTTTCCATTAATGTAGTACCTTATTGTTTGTAGTATTAAATTAATATTAAATTTAATTTGCCCTGCCACAGTTTAACGTATATAATCGCATATAACCATGCTTGCAGGTGCCGTGCTTGTGATTTAAGAGCGAAGGAGATCAACAGACCGACAGAACATGTCATTGTGTTTGGTTTCTCAGTCGAGGAGAGAGATGCATTATTTGTGAGGATGATTTTGTTTTAACATAGCCATAAAATGTATTTGTATTCTAACGGTCATAACTCAGGTTATAGAGAGAGAGAGAGGCGAGCAAAACGGGACACACTCGCTTTTTTGGCTTAGGGGATAAATAAAGTATGTCTGTCTGTCTGTCTGTCTGTCCATTCTGTCTGTTTTTAAACTATGAAGAACAATTGGCTAAATGCAGAAGCAAGTTCCAGAGGACAAATGTATGCCTACTATACCCATGCATGATGTACTCACTGCAACATTTAGCCAACACAACCTTTACAGGAAGATGTTCTATTGACGCCTCTTCTCATTCTTTTGCTCTGCTGTGCTGCTGCTACACAGGAAACTGCTGCAACCACTGCTACTGGGCAGAGAGCATTTCATAAACCCCACATCCACCCCAGAATTCACCAATAGGCTGTGATTCTTAATCACCTTGGGGCACATTTTATTATCGTCACACCCTACTTTCCTCTGTGCTGGGCTTTGTGTTTATGTGCGAGGTACATACTCTTATGTTCTTGTAATATTAAATCTGCTCCACATGAGTTGGCTGAGTTAACCTATTGTGATCACTCAGTGTTTCCAACAGAATTAGATTCTATTTGTGGCGGTGTGTATATAAGGTGCTCCACTGCGTATATTATAATTGCCATGTACTTTGTGACATAATATAATAAATAACTGAAGAATATATGCAGCTCCATTGCTTCAGGTTGTGTCAGCCAAAATAACAACCCTCACAGATTGGGTCAGAATTACAGAAGTTAATAAGAATTGGTTTTCAGACGTATTTTGGTTATTCAGTCACAGCTATTTAAAAAGATATACAGCATGTCTAGTAATCTTATTATCATATCCTTTGGCCCCTTTCCAGTGTTTTTTTTTTTCAGTAACACATACTGCTATTGTCTCCTCGTACTGTTTTCTAACAACCCAAAGTGTCGGCATCACATCTAATTATCTTTCAGAATACAACCAATCAATCTGTGTGTCCGTCTGTCCTTGTTGGCTGTCATTCCTGCTACAGAACATCCTGCCAGACTAATCTCAGCCCCCATCCACCCCTGATAGTCCCTGATGTTTGGGTGTTTTATAGCACTGTTGCTTGTGCAGCGATGTGGCTGAAGGTGTTTCAGTTGGTTGAATCATGGGGACGGAGCGACGAGGGACTCGTGGTTGGTGGAGGGATGCCAAATGGAACAGATGGATGGAAATAGAACACTGCCAGAAGAGACTAATTATCAGAATTTTGTTTCCAAAGCAAGCATATTGCAATAATATCACATAATGCAATCATTGCTGCATTGTTTTGTGTGTATGTGTGTGCGCTTTATTAGTTAGAATGGCTTAGATCAATTAACTTGTGGTGGAAGAGATTGGATCGGTTCCTGAGAGTTGTTACAGTCAGCTTTTGTTCCTCATCATACAGTCATAAATGTTGTAGTAAAGTCCTAATTACTGTGGGTAGATTGAAATAAATCTGTCACATTTGAAGTGTGGATTTATGTTGGTTTACACTTTTTCCTTCTGCCATCATAAACTATCTTTGACTTTAAAAATGTTTGCTGCTAACCTGTGATTTATCTGCTCCTTCTGTTCAGTATAAACAGTGGGAATTGTCAGTCTTGGATTTTAACTGCTCTCATATGCTACAAAGCAGGGGCTTCGAATCCAACAAACTTTAAAATTGCTTGTTTCAGCCTGATTAAATCCATCTGTTTATTTGGAGGTGTGCATTTATGATCACTGGTATAACTGATTCCCCCAAATCAGTCGGGGGGCCAAATCGGCCCTGAAAAAACCATATCAGTTGATCCCGAGTAGTTGAACTCTGTGTGTGAGCTCTGGGCTGCAGCATACAAAACACAACTGATGCAACGATGGATGAACTGTGAACTAGTCTGCCAAAAACCGTACATTTCTTAGTCTGTATGTGACAGACTTTGACTGGATGTTTCCAGAGATGACTCGTGTTTCCACTCTTATGAGCAAAAGACTTCCCCACACTTCCAAACATTTAACTCTCTCTGCCATAGACACTAAGAGTAGGGTCTGTGTGTGTGTGCTGCACAGTGCTCCAGCGTATGACACATAGCTGTCCCCGCCCCTCACACACACACAAGCTCAGAGAGAGAGAGAGAGACAGGCCTCTCCTCTGGGTGGGGAACAGGGAAATGCATCATTCATAGACAAATGTCTCAATCAGAAATGAAATTGGTGAGATAAAATGTGCGGGAGAACTTTTATGTCGCCATAATAAACAGGAAATCTATTTTCTTAATTTTTCATGTACAAAAAGGAGAACCGCTAACATCGGAGCTTATCCATACTGTGGTCTTTATTTAGCCCTGGGTCTTTGTTTATATTATTTTCACAATGACAGACATAATGTGAATCTCTCTCTCTCTCTCTCTGTCATTAACATTAAGTGGGCATCAACAAGTTTTCATCAGTAAGAATAGAATTTGTTAATGTCATTGTAGTGGTGTATACATCATGTTTGCATCTGTAACATATGTTTTGGTTCAGGAGGAAGCTGAAACAAACACTTGGGGAAGTCTGCATGATCCTTCCAATTTAAAGAGGAAATTGGCTGACGTTCAGCCGATTTGCTCCTATCACATGACGCTTTTCTGGAAGAAAACAAACAGCATCAGCCTTGTCTACCAGTGTTGAATTCAACATGGATAACAGATTACAAGCGCTGCTGGCCTTGTGTTTTCTAGCAGTTCTTTGTGAAGTTAAATTCTGCATTTTATAATACTAAGGAATCTCTGGTCTTTTGCCTTTGCTGTTTCTCATTCATAGTATTTTCTGCAACCAAGCAACTGACTGCAGTTCAGAGACTGCTGACTGGACAATCTGCCTCCTGTTAACACCGGTATGCACATGCCCAGTGTACATAAATGGTCATGTACTATGTGTTTTCAGGTGTTTCAGGTATGGATGGAGATTATTTCAGTTAAGGAGCTGGACAGAGATGGTTGACTGGTAGATCTGAACACAAGACCCATGTTGAGATGCATTTTAATACTAGGTATGAACTGACTTTGAGCTGTCCACTTGAGATCAGATCAGCTGAGACACATATTAAAGCCAAGTCTGAACAGAGCCCAAGAGAGGAAGCATATGGTGTTAAAACACCATACACCCAAAACTATTCACAAACAAATGTCAAGCTCTGCAACTCATAAAACACAATGTACAAATGAATGCAGAGTGATTTGTATCTGTAAATGTGTGTCTGTGCCTCTTAATTTACGACTCATATATCGTCATTTGTATGTCAACATAGCATTTTTAATGTAACCTTGTCTGTGATTCTCTACTTATTCATGTGGTTCCCTTTGAGACTGCTTTGCTGTTTCACACAAAATTCACAAATGCAGAGAGCCTGTGACATGTTAAATGTCAAACGACTCATGTCTTGTAAAACACAATCCACAAATAAATTCAGAGTGATTTGTATTTGTAAATCTGTATGTGCCCCCAATTTATAACTTGTATATCAGAATTTGTGTGTGAATTGAGAATTTTTCATTAGAAATATATTTGTGAATTGAATGAGAGCATTGATGAATCATTGACCTCAACTGGCTACCCACGGCCACCCGAATCAGATTCAGTAACTAATAGTGCCTTCAGAGTGGGCCTGCTCCATCTACTTGAACTCAATCATTCAGCCTTATGTTCCTTCTCAGCCACTGTGTTCGTCCAAGGAGTGTGGTCTGTCAACACCATCCCCTCTGTCTGATGGTGCAACAAGCTAATAATGCTATCAGAGCAGGAATGTCTCTCTATATCTTCAAGAATTTCTTGAAGAATCATCTAACTCCCTACCATCCCTAACTAGCTCGTACTATACTCTTTTGTGCACCTCTTTATCTGATATCTTTGCACTTCACCATATTGAACTGATTTAGTACTTCTTACACCAAGGTCTCCTACTGCAATGAAGCTTTAGTGATGTTGGTCACAAGTCGCTTTGGATAAAAGCGTTTGCCACATGAGCAAATGAATAGCTGTGTCATCTGAGTATTTCTGGATGTGGCAGGACTCAGAGTTGTATTCAAAGTCTGCCGTATACAGGGTGAACAGGAATGGAGCCAGAACAGTCCCCTGTGGAGCCCCAGTGCCGCTCATCACTGTCCCTGAGACACAGTTACCCAGCCTGACGTACTGTGGTCGTCTTGTCAGCTAATCCACGATCCAAGACATGAAGCAGGGATCCACCCCCATCCCTTCCAGCTTGTCTTTAAGAATGGGGGGTTGGATGGAGTGTTTTTAATTCAAAATAATTTGATAAATGGTTTGTGAATCAAAGTGATAGTGATTGATTTTTAACTTTTACCATTCACGTAACTCCAAATTGTTATTTTCAGGAGTTTGAAGAATACATGCCCAGGTCCCACCTAAATTGGTCCGTTGCAGGTGAGTTCCATATTGGCAAATGGCAGTTAAACACAAGCACTTGATGGATAATAGGTATGAGTGAAATCACTATCCATCCAGTTACTGCTGTTATTTTGTCATGTGTGGGACTGTTCCATGTAAAGCATTTCAAATGAGCTATTAATTCTATAAGTCAGTGAACTGTGTGTGTGTGTGTGTGTGTGTGTGTGTGTGTGTGTGTGTATGTCTGTTTTGGCTTTCTGTTGACTCGGTAAACCTACACCTTATTTGCATAAAACCCAACAGCTGGTGAATGGACAGGGTAGTTACACCTGTCTGTCCACCTGTGCACCTGTGTGTAATTGAGTGTGCGAGGTTGTGTGTATGTGTACATGAGATGGTGCTTTACTTCTACCCACCTGTTCAAACATTCTTGTGTGTGTGTTTGTCAACCAAGTTTGTGTATGATTATGCACCCAGGACACCATTGTTACTAAATATGTTTTATGGATTCAAATCTTTTGTTTTCCTAGTGGGGGTTTAGAGTTTGGTCAGTAATGGTAACAGCAGCTGACATTACTGTTTTAGATTGAATCGAGCAATACCAGTGCCAGCATTCAATACCTTTAATTTTAATACTGCTATAACAGTTAATGGAATAATTGATCGGTCAATAATTTTGATCCGGATAAATAACCGATAAATATTAATCAAGTAAAAATACCAAACATGCTGGTCTGGATTAGGATTCTCCCATCTTTTTAAATATGATTCTTTGACTTTGGGGGTTGGGGAAAGATGGTGATTTTGTTTAAATGTGTTGTGTCACTGTGAACCTTTTCTTTATTAAACCAGACCATGATCTTTCACTAACGTTAACCAAGTGCTTAACCTTTTTATTGTTACATTCAGTGTCATATTTGTGACTGGCCAGATACATTAATACAACATATCCTTATTGTGTTCATTGGAAACGTAATCCGATCACAGTGACATTTCCTACAAAACATATATGCTTTTCCAACTTAGTTGTATATCAACAACATTTCTTGGAGAAAGGGTTGGACCATTTGGCAAGCACTTGAATGTACTGGCCCTTAAAGGGTAATGTAGAAGGGGTTATGATGTAATCTGAAGGAAAAAAAAGTGTAGAACTGCAATAGACAGCTGATGAATGATGTTTTTTATCTGGTTGTTTCTCTTGTCAGAAGAGCTCTGTTTAGTCAGCATTACATTCTAATGTATGGATATACTGTTGGTCTCATGTACACCCTTCATGTTCAATATTGTGTTGAACAGATTGCAACAAAAAAGCATGAGCAAATCTTATTTCATGCAGTATACACTGAAATATGCATTGACCTTATATCCAAATGGGTCAGAACGAAATTAATTAAATGATGCTAATGTATTCATTTAATTAACCGACCTACAGACATAGAGACATAGAGAGAGAGAGAGAGGGGAAGAAAAAAGAGAGAGAATGTAGATGGACAGACAGAGAGGTGAAACTGAAACTTTTATGGTAAACCATTTGATGTAATTCAAATGGTTTGGTACTGCGTAGACCTGCATAGAATTGCATCATACATGGGACTGATGTCTGAAAGTGGTACAGTGAAAAGAGAAAACAGAAACAGAAGTCGGTTAATAAGTCGAGTTTATAAAGCATACTTTTTATTTTGTGATATGACATCACATACATACTGTCCCTGTAGTGATTGTGCT
Organism: Seriola aureovittata; assembly: GCF_021018895.1. Classification (NCBI taxonomy): domain Eukaryota; kingdom Metazoa; phylum Chordata; class Actinopteri; order Carangiformes; family Carangidae; genus Seriola; species Seriola aureovittata. The sequence goes on from NC_079375.1 coordinate 181,319, forward strand.
CCAGACCCTTGGGAGAAGGCTGGCCACCAGGTGACAAGACTCTGTCTCTCAATCTTAACCACCCCAGACATTTAAGGAGGGAGCTCATTGTTTGTGGGGTCTTTTCTGCCCTTTTTCTTGGATTTTTAAAGTAATCTCTGCCGTGATTCTATAGTAGTCTGCAGTAGTGTGGCAATGACTGGGGGCTGGGGATGGACAGGCAGGAGGAGGTTCTTCTGAAAAAGAACAGTAGCTCATAAAAAAAATACAGAAGAAATAAATATGAACTAGATCATTTTTTGGGACTGTGAACTTCAGAATTGGGAACTATGAATGTGAACTAGGGTTGCAAAGGGGGGGAAAATTTCCGGTAATTTTCCGTGGGAAGTTAAGCTTGGGAATTTTGGAAATATTACATATTGGAAACTTTCCATGGGAATTATGGGAATTAATGGGAATTTAGGGGAACTAACTAGGAATATATTATATCCAAGCATAAATATAAACAGAAGTCATAAGAAAACATCCATACAAAATGTTTTCAACAGATATTTCAACAGTTTTATTTGTAAGTAGAACAGAACACATTTTAATTACTTGTTTCATGGATGAACAAAAACAGGAATGTTGGGTTCAATATTACCCATCTCCCTGGTAGCTAGCATCTGCCTTATGTTATGCTAGCTATGGCTTATTTAGCATCTAACTTATCAGATTGCTAGCTACTAGATGAATACATTTGTATGTTATATTTGCTATTTAAACATTTAATAAATATAGTTCCCCATAATATCATCAAAACTTACTTCACTTTGTTTAGTCCACAGGCTCAAATGTGTGTCTTCAATAGTCTTTGTGCTTCAGGCTAAAAAGTGTGCTCTGTGCATGTGATTGAGGAATGGCATGGATATTCAAGTGTATTTGAATGGCATCTGTTTGTTTTAGTCAAGATTATGCTAAAATATACTTTCCTCAACTATATTTAAGTTCCTTATGAAGAGCTAACCTTCAATTTTGAAAATTCCCAGTTTATTCCCAGTTATTCCCATAAATTCCCTTAAATTCCCATGGAAAGTTTCCTTTTTTTTTTTAAATTCCCGGAATTTTGCAACCCTAATGTGAACTGAATTCTTGTGATCTCTTGTGTGTGATTTGTTATTGAATTGTCTGACGTCCTATGTAGACAATGCAACACGGTGAGGTTCTCTCTGTGATTCCAGCTGGAATTTGTTTTACTCCACAATATCGAGGGCTGAGCAGTGTATTTTGATTTTTTGAGGTAGAACAATACCGTTTACCTTTCCCCTCTCGCACTCTCCGCACAGCCCTGCCCCCACTTTCCCTCTGTCAGCCCCACTTGCTCAAATGTTCTGCAACATGGAGGGAGACACAGCGCCAGTTCACACTGCTGAAGAAAACCCAGTGTTTCCTAAGGACAGGCCACACACCTGTCTGAGTTGCGTGCTCTGCAGTAACTGAGTGGGGACTAGAGCCTTCTCAATGCACAGCTGCTTAGCTAACATCTGCCAAAAGCCTGTATTTGAGGAATTTGGAGAACATTGGTAAATTGTAGCTACAAAAAATAAGATGGGTTACACTTTTCTGTTCTAAACTGCACATCAGTCTCACGCCACAAACCACCACAAGTGAATTTTCAATCTGTGAAAAAAACGCTGAAGATCTGAGGCCAGATGCATAAATGATATGTACACACAAAAACCATGTGTCTGCCATTCCCTTGACATAAATTGGTATTTATAAACACAGAATTTGTCACCTCATACATTCCTGTGACCATGCGTGTGCACAGTTTTCCAGAGTGATCCAAGTTACTGTGAAGTGAAAATACAAAATAAGCCAAGACACATAAAAGGGCTGGGCAATTAACTGAATTTTACTTTCGATTATGATTTTGGCCTCCAACGATTATAGAAACAAGATAATCGAGAGAAAACGATTATTGTGCCACATTCTGTTTCACAACAAATTTCATCCTCGCTACAAAAACCATCCGATGTTATCGGTTCCACTCTCGTTACTGACGAAATTAGGAAAATAGATTTCGTATTTGTTATAGCAACAGTTCTCTTGCACATTCACAAAATCCGTTTCTGATGATGATGCATTTTTGCTATTTCCTACGCAGAAGTTCATCTGTATCTCTCTCTCTGACCCTTTGTGTGAGGGGCGGGGTAGCACTCTCACACACCTTGGAGCACCATGCAACACACACACAGACCCTGCTCTTATTGTCTTTGGAGACAACTAATCGTTTTGAAGTGTGGTTCCGTCTTTTTGATGAAAGGACAGAAACACAGTTGATCTCAGGTATCTCAGATATCTTTAACTTATATTGTGTATAACAGGACAAACTACATCGCTTTTTGTTTTGAAATCACTTTTTTCCAAAGTCAATGAGAAGTCGTGTTGAATCATCGTGATCTCAATATTGATCAAAATAATCGTGATTATGATTTTTGCCATAATCGAGCAGCCCTCACACATAATTTAACATAAAATAAAATAACCAACTTCACAGAGCTTCATTAATTATCATCATTATAAGTTTTTCCATTTACAGAGCAATGACAATTTTACAATTCATAAACAGAGATATTGTGTTTGAGCTTGTAGGACCAAGCAGAGACACAGATCTTTGGAAAATTGATATTGATATTTTTTTTTTTTTACAAAAAGGAAAAGCAATGACAAAAAATGCTTCAAAACTATAATTCTGGGCCCATAAAAACGTCAATGCAACCGAACCAAACCGAAATACTAACTGAAGCGAACTAAAAGCACAAAACTGACCTGCTGACTGAAACAAAGGGGAGAACATATATAGTGGCTGATCAGGCCATTCAGATACACGCAGGGATAGGCCAAAACATAACCTTTTAAAAAACTACAATAATGACAAAACATGTCAGCATAGTGCTATACCATATCAACTGAGGAAAAATACTAAACAAATTAAAGCTGCAAGCAGCGTAGATCAGGCACTTGCACTCCTGCAGAACTCGAGGGGGCACGCAGCATGCCACATTGTAACGACCACCGGACACTGCGCTCACGCTGTTACTGAAGGAGCATTCTTAGAGATAGGTCTATTTTTATTTAATATAGCTGTATATTTCCAAACAGGGAAGGAAACACTGTCTTCGCATTTTATCAGCTTGTTTTAATAAAAGTGCTTGTGTGGCTTTAACCAACATCTGAACAATTAGGCCACTTCAGAGAAACTTCAGAGAAAGAAGATACAGAGATATCTATAGCTTATTGCCATTCAGCCTCAATATTTAAAAAATAATACAGTTATTAATTAGTTATGGTCCCCATACAATACTAGTCCCACTGTAAGTGAAACACAGAAATACCTGACTACTTAACAACATTAGATGCGTTTGTGTATGTATTGTGTTATAGATTTAATGTAAAATTTGTATCAGTCTACACTCAATAACCCATTATGACAAAGGGAAAGCATTTTGGAAATGTTTGCCAATTTATGGAAATATCTCATTTAAAAAAGTAGTAAGACCTTTGCTGTGGCACTGTAAGTCTGATCACAACCTTTCCCACTGACTCAGGCCAGTGGTAGAATTTTCAATGTCTGAAGGAGATGGCACACAGAGAGTGGACTGGCTGCTACCCAATAATCTATTGCCTCCATCTCCACTTATTGTGTCCTTACTGACTGTTCTGTGTTGGCTGCGTTACAGATTATTGACATTGTTGCTGTTGCCTTTTGTTTCCTCCAGCTGGATGGGGACGCCATGTTCAGGAGTATGCCAGAAGCAGGTCTTGACTTCCCCTCAACCAATCAGGTAGTGTGTGTGTGTGAGTGTGCACGCACGTGTGCATGTGTGTGTGAGGTACTGAGTGCGTGAAGGTGTCGCTCTGACATTTCCTTGTTTTTAAATTGCATCCATTCTAAATGGAACAAATGTCTTGTGGTTCTGCTGTAATATTGGATATTCTACATCCTGTTAAAGAACTCTTCAAACATTTACCTATTAATGTGAAACAATTTGATGCAAGTATACACTTGTGTGCAAAAAAAAATCATCACTTTTATGCACGCATTTCAAATCCATTATTCATGCTCAAGATTTTAGCAGGAAATTCCTTTATATTGTCTTATCGCTATTATGCTTACAGAAGTGTAGAAGAACCAAAATGTTATATTTACTATCGGATTATTATTGATGTAAAATCAATTATTATAGAGAATTATGCATGGATAGTGGTTTCTTTATTTAGGATGATGATTTAGAAACAGAAACATTCATTAAACTAATAATATATTTTCAATCAATCCACTATTTATTTTTAAAGCCTTTAAAGTGGAAATAATCAATTCATGTTCTTGTGAGAAACCTCCCACCTGAAGTGGTCAGGCGCCAAGCTGCGTTCACATCAGCCAGGAGCTACGCGACACATATACTTCTATATCCAACCAAGCTAAGAGTGTCATACAAGCATGAAGGAGGACTCTAACAATATCCTCCAGCAGGTCACCATGAAAGAATAGCCCGGGCCGTAGGTTATTACCTATGTTAAAATTTGAATGGCATATTCTGTAATTATTATTGTTTTCACAATGGGTTATGACTTATTAGGCTGAGCGGGTCTGAACTTTTTGAGCCTACCAACAGTATATGGTTATACATTTTCCAAAGTATTAGTATTCTTGATAAGGGGTCAAGGGCTTAGTATATTGAGCTGGCCTAAATTTAACATTCATTCATTCATTTTCTACCGCTTATCCTCTAGTAGGGTCGCGGGGGGGCTGGAGCCTATCCCAGCATCTTCTCGGGCGAGAGGCGGGGTACACCCTGGACAGGTCGCCAGTCCATCGCTGGTCAATTTAGATTATCCAATTAGACTAGTCCCCATTTTGCATGTCTTTGGATTGTGGGAGGAAGCCGGAGTACCCGGAGAGAACCCACACTGGCACGGGGAGAACATGAAAACTCCACACTCCCGCGTCCGAGCCGGGACTCGAACCCGGCACCTTCTTGCTGTGAGGCAACAGCGCTAACCACTGCACCACCGCGCCGCTTAAATTCAACATACATACACTTAACCTACCTACGTGGGGGCCTATTTTAATTTAACCATTGTTTAACTACACTTAATTCTTATTTAGTTATATTGCCTCATAGCGAAGTGCAGAAATAATATATTACACAAGCCTATACCTCAAATCTGATAATGAGAGGCTGTTAAAGACACACAAGAGCAAAGGACAGTCAGGGAGGAATTTTGAGTTAAATGACTGACCTTTAATTTATAATTTTTTTTTGTCTATTGACTTTTACACAAACAATGTGTAAGTTTATAAAAAAACAAAACAAAACAAAAAAAAAAGACTTGACTATTTTTAGATCAGTTAAATTACACTGATTGTGGTTTTGGGTTCAGCATAAGAGTGTGGAGCTACCATGACAGGTTTTTAGGACAGTGACCGAGGAAGAGTCAATGAATAGCTGGGGGAAAGCAGAGGCCTCTGTGAAAGAGGTTAGGAGGAGTACTATTTAGGTGGGAGCTTTTAAGCACTGGGTGTCAATGCACCAGGAAATGTTTCAGGAAAATCTGTCCTTATGACTACTGAAACAGGTAATATGGGAGGAGTAGGAGGAAATGTGACTTTCTGATCATGGAGTGTGAAAGGAATTAACAAGCCAGCAAAAGAAGGCAAAGTACTGTCTCACCTGAATGAATTTAAGGCAGATATGATTTTCTTACAAGAGACACACTTGAAAAACAAAGCACATGGTAAAATTAGAGCCAGATGGATTGTCAAATTTATCACATCAGGTTTGCGAAGAAGGCTAGGGGAGTACCTATGACATTTCGCAGAAATGTCTCATTTATACATCAGTTTAAAATTGCAGATAAAGAGGAGAGGTATATTCTGATCTCAAGCAAGATATAGTCCATACCATTTCTACTATTAAACATTTATGGCCAAGAATTTTTAGGAAAATATTCAGCCTTACTCTGGATTCTCTCCTACAAACTTGATAATTGGAGCTGACTTTAATGGTGTCATAAGTTGCATTTCGACCAAAAAAAAAAATCGAAGAAAAGATTTTTCTTCAGGAACTAAAGGGTTCCTGTGGCCCATTGTTGTCTGTGTTTCCAACGCGGCCTAAAGTCCCAGGAAGATTATGCAAAGTTATTAGACATTACATTATTCACAGCATTTTGAGGACATAACATGAACAAAAATACAGGACAAATTGCATCCTGTATATATTCAATACAGGACTAGGGATGGGAATTGATAAGATTTTATTGATACCAATGCTATTGTCGATTCTGCTTATCGATCCGATTCTTTATCGATTCCTGTCTCTGAACACTGAACAAGATAGATAACTGCTCTGTAGTTGTTCAATCCCTCGAGGAGGAGGTGCTGCCTCCTTAGGTCTGCCTTGCATTAATTTACAAAAAAAGAAAAAAAAATCTTCCACAGCTCCCATCTTTCACTTAAAAGAGCCGGCTCGTTCATAACTTACACATCACTAATACGTACCTTCACTGCTCTGCTGAGACTGGGAAGCGCTCGAGCGCAAACACATGGCAATCCTGATAATTAATGCCCTGCTGCGTCGACAAATGTGCTGGTGTTTCCACCATTGTTTGAAATCTGAGTGCCGCAGACATTGCACATTGCGCTGTTAGCGTCATTTTGTGTGAAATTAAGCCACACTTCCTCGACTCATTCATTGTCGTTCGTGCTGACTGCCTCTCGCGAAAGCGCGACGTCATTGTATTGCTAGGCACCTGGAACTAATAGGAAGGCATCAATAAGGGAATCGTTAAGCATAAAAGCAAATGATGTCGAAGTTGGAACTGGTTCTCAGCTGGAACCGGTTCTCGATTCCCATCCCTATACAGGACTCAGCATTTTATTTTCAAATAAGGGACGATCCTGTATTATGTGCGACGGGTGGCAACCCTAGCCACTCCGGTGGTTGTGGTCCTTTATTTTTTTGTTTCAGTTTTTTTCACTCGCTGCAGACCTTTAAACATCGCGGGTGAAATAAAATGCAGCGAGTACTCGACCAGTCAAAAATGTTCCACACTGGAGACCACATCCCCAAAGTTCCTGAACCTTTGGAAAGTACTATCCCCCCCAATAGGTACCTTTTTGGGGTCGATTAATTACCCTGGAACTAAATTTAGACCCTGGTTTCTGCGGTCGAAACGCGCTCTTTCCTGGGGAAAGTTCCTGTGGTGGAAACGTGGCTCTAGATACTTATCTGGACAGATCATCTAGCCAACTAGCAGCACCATCTAATGTGTCTATATTTTTTAAAATTCATATATTAATAACACAATGATGTATGGAGAATCCTAAATGCAGCACATAGAGAGTACTCGTTTCTCTTTCTGGTTCACAATGTTTATACTAGCATAGATTATTTTGTACTTGATGGCAAACTTTTCCAGGTGTGCGTAACGTTAAATATCATGATATTATCATATCTGATCACTATCCTGTTTCTGGTTCACTGTAGCTGCTTGAGACAACAAATACTCTTAGACCCTGGAGGTTTGATCCTCACTCACACACAAAAAAACAGTTCTGTGGATACTTGGAGACGCAGATGAAGCAGTTTTTCAAAACGAATGATATAGATGATGTTTCACTGATGCTGTTATAGGAGACACTCTAACATACGTTAGAGGATGCGCCATTTCCTTTCAGGCTGCGCCAAAGAAATGCAATACCTCAGAACTATCACAGCTAGAGGAGCAAATAAGGAAACACGATGCCAAATATGCTGCTCAACCACCCAGTAAGACACATAATAAAATTTCAGCACTTAAATAATAATAATCAATTACTCTTAGATAATATTTCTAGAGCTTTTATATTTACTAAACAGATCACTTTGAATTTGGGAATAAACCACATAAAGTGCTGGCAGGACAACTACAGAAAAGAGAAAATGATAATAATGAAAACTAGAAAATTCCAGGGAAATTTTGAGTGCCACGGGGGCTACTGCCGGGATGAGTACATGATTTATTTCCAGTGTTCAAAAGTCACCCTGATCATATTCTGGTTTTGAGAAATGTCTTGATATAAAAGACTCTGATATAAAACAATGTCACATCCCTCAATCATGTATTATGTGGGAAATATCTCATATTCTGTCTTGTTTTTTTTAAATAAAACAAGAGGCAACATGTCTTCAAACTGGCATTTAAAGGGTTAAAATCCTGAAAACTAATAATCATTTGGTAGGTTTGAGCAGAACTGAAGTGGTTTAAGAGATTTATGCAAAAAAAGCAGAAAAAAATATTGATATATGATAATTTTATAGCATTTTCTTTGTGTGTCCTTTTTTGGACGCGAGGAACCCCAGAGGGTACAAAATGTGTTACCAGTGTATAATAGACCTGTAACGGTAACTGACATTAGATTTTAAAAATATGTAAAAAAAGACACTTTCTTGCAGAAATCCATACCTTCAGCTGTAACACAGCCAAAATGATCAGCAAATCAAAAAAAAAAGTAAAGAAAATGTCCAAAAAAGGACAGAGGGACCCCTGAGGGTTAATAAATCCCACGAACCGCTATTTAAATTACCACTATTATGTTTTTTCCTGTGCTAAATTTAACATTACTGGGGAGGAGAGCAACGCGACTAGAAGTGACAGCGAGAGAGGGCTAGTAGCTTCTCCTCTCCTCTGTCTCAGCGGAGACCGTCACAATTTCATTCACTCTTTTAACAAAACAAAAAAAAAAGCAACGAAGGAAGCAGTAAATGGACTTACATATTTAAGACCTAACTAAATGTCTATTAAGACCTAACATGCGGCTAATGTAAAGCTAGCAGAGCTTGGAGAGTTGGTTATCTGGTTGCTAGGCGCACGCAGGCACACACACAGGTCAGGAGCTGCCGTTGCCATGGCAATGTGAAAATCTGCCCAGAATTTGGCTTCTACATGGCTTCAAAACAACTGCAAATTATGAGAAAACCGTTACTTCTTTTCATAAACCGAAAAGACCGTGCCAGACACTGAAGCCAGAAGTTTCTACAGTCTCTATTTTATTCAGATATTCCTTAAAAAGAGTGCGTAAGCTCAGTGCGAAGACAAAGAGAGATTCTTTTGAAAAAAAAAGACGATTGCATTAGGTGTCAATGAGAGTGAGACAGGTATTGCTGCCGGACTCGGCACCCCCGTTTAAATTTTGTGCAGACCATGCCTGTCAAAGTTACATTTTATGAATCCCAACAACTATTTCTACATTTTCAGAAAGAATTATTTGTCTCCTTTTTACGGTTTGGCCGCGAGCTCGAGTTAAAAATAAAAATAAAGGTTATTTTTTACTGCTTCACGCACTCTAGCCAACTGACGCTTTCACTCTAACTTTGAAGAAAAAGTGATTTGCACTCCTCCTTTGAGTGCTCACAGTTTGAAAAGTTTACATGTTATGTAAAAACAGTTCCTATCTTTTTGAGAGAGCAGAAGTTTTCCTCCGTTTTACAGTTTGAATCACATTTCTACGTGCAGGTATGAGAGAGCTGGGTGACTCAGAAAAAAGGTGCAATTTTGTCGAAAAAAGGTGGGTTTCTAAAGAAAATTCCAATGCATTTCTAATGCATTATTTATTCCCAGTTTTTTGGGAATAACTTTGGGAAAAATTGGAATTTTAACACCAAAAGTCATAGCACCCCTTGCGGGATCAAGACGCACGTTTTGATGTATATATTACCAGGGTTTTCTCAAAGCTGCGGGACGAGTTACGCGCCGAAATTTGGCGGAAGAATAATAAACCCGAAACAGAAGATTAATAGAGGCACTCCTCTCAGCTATTCTAGCTGTAGAGGAGTGCCTCGGAGCTGAGCACCCGTGGCACTAATGATATATGACCATTCCTATAATAAAATCTGGATCTGGCACTATTACCAATTTATTTCAACAATATTAAGAGAACTTGTACACCTCTCAAACTCAAGCTTCATCCGAAGTCATGAAGCGGTTTCTGGACACATTTGATCCGCCCACACTAGATCAGAGGGATTGGAGCTTCTTGGATTCAGAAATCACATGTGAGGAAATAAAGCAAAAAATTAATTCCTTGAAAAATGACAAGAACCCCTGACCAGACAGGATTTGCAATTAGTTCTATAAAAAGTTAAATAAATTAATATACCCAGCCCTGCAGAGGATGTACAAAAAGGCATTTATGATCCCAACTACTTTGAATGAGGCCACTATAACACTTATTCCTAAGAAAGGGAGGGGCTTGAAACAGGCAGGCTCATATAGGCCACTGTCATTACTAAACACAGATCAGAAAATCTTGGCCAAGTCCTGAGCAAGAAGACTCAGCCTCCACATAGCTATATTGATACACCCAGATTAAACTGGGTTTATCTCAGACAGAAGTTCATTTCATAACTTCAGACACCTTTTCAATATTATGTATTCTCCAAGACACCCTTAGGAAGATTTGTTTATCCTGAATTTGGACACAGAAAAAGCCTTTGATTGTGTATAGTGGTCATATTCAACTGTACGTGGTATTAGATAAATTTGATTATGGGGATGGATTTATATTCTGGGCCAAGTTGCTATACAGCAGTCCTAATACTAGAATTCTCACCAACTGGAGCCATTCAACCTACACAGGGGCACTAGGCAAGGGTGTCCCTTACTGTTTGCACTTGCATTGAAGCCCGTTGCAGAAGCAATTTGGTCACACATGGAAATGCAGAGTTATAATACAGAATATTCATCAAACAAAATTTAATTATGTGCAGATTATATTTTTCTTGACGTAACAAGCCCACAGACCTCCATCCCTACACTACTGGAGACAACTGAGTTATATAGCTTTTTTTCGGTATACAAGATAAACTGGAATAAAAGTGAACTAATGCTACACATCACAGTGACCGAGAAGTCCTCAAGCAGATTCACTTCAAAGTGAAAACAGAGAAATTTACATATTTAGGGGTTGAGGTTAAAAAAAAGTATAACTCTCTACTTGAAGCTAATTTCATATCGATATTGGACTAAATTCAAAGACTAAATTTGAGTTTTGGAGAACATTTCCAGTTTCCTTAATAGGTAAATTGAATGCTCAAGATGATTTACCTCCCTCAATTATCTCTTTCAATATCTGCCTATATACCTTACTCGGTCATTTAAAAAAAAAAAAAAGCATTTTCTGATTCTTTTATTTATAAGACGCACAAAATTTGGAACGGTCACCTGTGCAAACATAAGACACGGGGGGCTGGTGCTACCAGATTTCATGTGCTATTATATGGCGGCCAATATTCATTGTATGTCCTACTGGCTGAATGAGACGATTTTGCTCACCAGCTGGCTGGAAATGGAGTGAGAGGACTGCCTACCATATTCAATTGGTGCTATTGTAATGTCTCCCAGGCGACTTAATAAAGCATGCTGTAGTTACAACACCGTTATTCAAAGAACTATCCAGATTTGGACACAAATAGCAAAGCAATTTAAACTCAGAGCTATATCCTTCATGACACCAATAGCAGCAAACCCATCTGTTACACCCTTGATTATGGATGGATCCTTCGACCATTTGAGAGAACTGGGGCTATATAGCTTTGGAGATCTAAAACATACAAGGTAGATTTGTGCTATTTCAGCAGTTTCTTGAGTAGTATGGGCTACCAAAAACTGATTCTTACCTTAGGTGAGATACTTTGTGAAGACTTATATTCACAATTTCGAGACTGCGGCACCTGATAAATTAGACTGGATCGTCTGAAGGACTGTATAGTGGAAGGACATGCAATTTAATTTATATATGATATATTGCATGAATTTGGACAAGCAAAAATGGACGGTATAAACAAGGGCTCCGTGAAAGAACTGGGGACAGAAATAGCAGATGACATCTGGAGCAAGGGGTTGAGCTTTGTTAATGCAAAGCTATCTGTGCAAGGCACTATCTGATTCAGTTTAAAGATCTACACAGACTGCATATATGTGACAAATGTGGGCAAGCAGAGGCCTATACAATTCATAGCTATGCTGTATGCCCTAAACTACACAAGGCTACAAAAACATTTCTGCTGCACTGAAGGGTCCCTTCAGTTTGCCTATTTGGGTTCAATGAAGTTGATGCAGTGCCCTCTTGGTGCTCATTCTGTGTTGTGTTTAACCAGCGTAACATATTTGTGAGGTCTTGCGAACAAGCCATGACTGAGGGGAAAGATGGACTGGAACACATTTTCTATTGTCCCCGGGATGACAGGAAACCCTTAGTCTTGAGATGCATTTGTTAGTAGAGCATTACCTCACCCCCAAACAAAGACCATATTAATGAGAAACACCACTAAAGATACATTATTCATAGAGTACGATATAGACAATATTGTGTGGCATAGAAATCTTTGATTTGATGTTTTATTCATAGTGTTGTGCTATAAGAAGATGGGGAGTAGTGTGTGGAATAAGAAATTATGACTTAGTACCACAGCTTCCATAAAGTCAAGATTCAGGTTCATTTATTCATTCATTAATTTAGGTCAGAGGTTGTTGTGAATTAATAAGTTTTAGTTCAGTCTTTCTCAGATTTCTCCTGGAGTGTAGCTAGATGCTTCTGTCAAGCTCAGCAGGAGGTGCAGGGCTGGAAAGCCAGGTTTCATCTACAATGAATAACTGCTTTTTGAAATGGTTCAAATCCACAGCCATGATAGTGGCTCTGACAAGCTGTACTTCAGCAAACTGGCATATGAAGATGTCTACAGTGACACTTTGTGATGGATAATCTCTTAAAGCAGTTATTTGCAAGTTATACTATGGCGACTCACTATAGCCTTAAATCTATTCTGAAGAGTGCTGCTCAGAGGGTGCGCTCTTGTCTTGTAAATGCATCAATAGCCGGAGCAAGCAACATTTACCACCGCTCAGTCCCAGCAATAAACGGCATTTGGGAGGAAACAAAAAAGACAAATAGCTCTTTTAACAGGATAAAAACCCAAAGTAATGTATAGAAATAAAAGGCAGATAATCGTTAAGTTTAAGCAATTATTGTTTGTTTTTTTAAACCACATAATCTCAATGCTCATCATTGTAATGACTGTCGGCTATTGGAAATTGACGTTGATATCATCCACTGGCCCAAGCCTAGTACTAGATCCAGAGCACACTGGAGAGATTACATATCTCATCTGGCCTGAGAATACCTCGGGGTCCCCAAGGTGGAAATGGAAAGCGTTGCTGGGGAGAGGGACATCTGGGCTAAATTGCTTAACCTGCTTTCACTGCGACCCTACTCCAGATAATGGAGTAAAATATCAAGCCAACGGAACCAGCCCAACAGCTTAGGCTAAGCATATACAATGTAAATATAAGGCTGGGTCAAGCTGCCGAATATCTGCTCTTTGCTTGGGTGAGAGCTGGAGTTAAAAGCGACTTAGAGGTATGTTAGGTCAATTTAAAAACACTTTAAGTCAAGGCTCGTGAATGGTGTTGTCATGGGGCCCAAGAGATTTATGACGGCACAGTCTGACACCCACTGCAGGGTGGTCAAAATATCAATTAACATGAATGCTAGGTGTCTATAGGAATGCTCACCAAACTTTATTTAACTGTGTATTGATAACTGTCAAATGTGTGTCTGCGTGTGTGAGCAAGGGCCTAAGAATTTTTCCTCTCTCTCCCTCCCTTTTGTTTTGTCCATGCTCCTCTTCATGACCTTTGTATTTGACCTCTGACCTTTGTCTTAATGATTCTTCCATCAGTTTCGTCTGCCACAGCCCCCTCACGCTCTCTACAAGGTGACGTCACCAAACCAATCCTCACAGCACTGGAGGAGGGACACACACATGACTGACACACACCGTCTGCCTTGGGTGAATGCACAAACACACACATGCACATACATGCATGCACACACGTACAGTTCGTTGGCTTATAGAATTAATAGCTCATTTGAAATGCTCTACATGGAACAGTCCCACACATGACAAAATAACAGCAGTAACAGGATGGATAGTGATTTCACTCATACTTATTATCCATCAAGGGCTTGTGTTTAACTGCCATTTGCCAATATGGAACTGACCTGCAACGGACCAATTTAGGTGGGACCTGGGCATGTATTGTTCAAATTAGGTGAACGGTAAAAGTTAAAAATCAATCACTATTACTCAGACTCACAAACCATTTATCAAATTATTCTGAATTAAAGATACTCCAGAGGTACAGCACAGATTTTGAGTTGTGGTCCAGGGAGCGATTCCAGACAGCATGGTTACATTTACATTTACTCATGTGGCAGACGCTTTTATCAAAAGCGACTTGTGAGCAACATCACTAAAGCTTCAATGCAGTAGGAGACCTTGGTGTAGGAAGTACTAAATCAGTTCAATAAGGCAAAGTGCAAAGATATCAGATAAAGAGGTGCACGAAAGAGCATAGTAAGAGCTAGTTAGGCATGGTAGGGAGTTAGAGGTGTTAGGAGAGAAGGTGCTCTCTGAGGAACCAAGACTCTTGACTTAGCCATATTTCTAACATGCAATGAAACGTCCCCATCAACAGTCCAGGTATTTGAGGTGTTCTCTCTCAAGCGTACCTGATGCAACTAATGACGCCCTTGATTGGTTGTGCCTTAGACCACACCTGATTTGCAAATGTGTGCTCTTATGAGGAATTCTATTCAGGGGGTTGAATATTTTTGAGACTCCAGTAGTCATTGAAAGTAGGATTTAGTGTTGAATTTGGATAAAATCCTTGTAATATTAGTTTTATTTAACTATTTAAACTGTTCTCCTGTAATTTGTTTATTGCACACACCTGAAAAATTAGAAATTTTGCGAATAAACCTAAAATGCAATGGGGGTTGAATAATTTTTGATTGAAACTCTACATAAAATGCTGCCTATATAATTTGACTTGACCCAATCATTTCTGCTGCATTACTTGCTTGTTACTATTGCTTGTTGATAAAAGTATTCATATCAGTGTATATCGGAGAATATATGCGCTGATACCAATATATCTGTGATAGGCCAGTATCAGCCGACTGATAAATCCGTCAGGCTCTAGAACAGGTTATTGTACTGACATGAATCGATGCCCAAAGAGAGAGGGAGAGAGAAATGAGTAATTTATGTAGAAGTTGTAGAAATGATAGAGAGAGTAGATGAGGAAGGGAGAGAGAGAGAGAGAGAGAGAGGCAGACAGAAATAGACAGGCATCGTAATTTATGCAGAGCTCTGTGCTTCAACAGGACCATGAAACAGACTGTTGGAGGGGGTTTGAAGGGACGTGAAAAACATAGTGTAGTGATTATGATGTTGGGTACACGAGACTGTACTGACTGAAATCACGTAGGAGGAAAGAAGGGTCAAACACCAAGAATGAACTTTTTGTGACCACATGACCTGATGGATAAAATACACCTTTCTGTCCAAAGAAGAAGAAAGTTGTGTTGTGGCTTTCTGGGCTTACTATGGCAATAATTTTGATGAACACAGTTAGCTGTTTGAGGCTCATGCTAATGCTAAACTAGAATGCATTATGTTTGACATTATGGATGAACTTGGCGTAACAGTATATGTGCATCCAAAGACATATTTCTAATCTGAGCAGGTGTTTCCAGCAGCTATACCAATGTTGGCTACAATGAATAATGCCTAATACCTGTTAAATTAAGAGTGAAAAGGCAGATAATTTGAGTGTTTATTTGATTATATTTTGCCTTTATGTATATTTGGGAGATGAAAAGTAAATGGAGGGAGGATGAAATGAGTTTTATCATTTTCTGTACCTCTTATCGCACATTTATGTTTTTTCTCTTTCCCACATTGTATTTTAAAGTGGTGAAACTATTAACTGAATTTGTGGTGTACCACAATGGCTGTTCATTACATAGTGAGCGTATACATCATATAACTCAACTCATAGCTCATCACTCAGCTCGCAAGTCATGCAACTCATAACACTAAACTGTATGTGGGTTTGAGATAAATCAGGAAAGAGTGAGAGAGAATGAAAGAGTGAGGGAGATGAAAGAGAAATTGAGGGGTAGAGGAAGAAGGCTGGTGCGAAATGAAGAGCAAAAGAGTGCGGCTAGCCAAGCAGAAAAGGCTGTCAGTCTCTATAAAAGATCTCCTCTGTCAGATTAGTATGAGAGGGCTTCTCTCTCACTTTTCGTCCCTTGTGTCTAGGACTTTTCTCTTGCATGATTCACTCCCTCCATTTGCCACTGCATATCTTTCTCTCATTTGTCTTTGCTTTCAGAGTAATTCATTATCAGATAAGGGACTGCTCCTGGTTTTCTTTTTGCATGTCAAATTAGCAATGATGTATTTCTATACACAAAGAGCTGTGTGTATTCTCTCAAGCAAATGGGAGTTGTACATATATTACTGTGTTGCTCCCCTGCTTAATGAGTGAGTGCTTGTTAACAATGCTTTCCTTAGGGCAGGGAACATCATTAGTGATAATTAGTCTGTGATAGGAGCTCAGGCTAAGAATGACAACATGACACAACACAGAGCTGTAGTTCAGAGTGGATTCAACATTCTGAGGTGATGGTGGTGATGGTCAGTTTTATCTCTGATAGGAATATTTCATGACACTTTGAGTCCCCTATGTAGTTCTTTTTAAATTTCTCCAAGTTTTCATGCTGCTCATCCAGCCTAGCTCTAAGTGTTGTATACCACAATACGTAAACTTCACCAAACTTGACTCTCATATGTGTGATACACTATGTGTCCCATACTGTGTCAGTAAAGAGTCAATAAGGAAAACAACAATGTTGTGAGTAGTTATACATACATATGGTTTTGTATGTGTCTTTAATTGTGTCTTTCTGTTTCTCTTTAGACGTACTCAGTGGGTGGTTTGGGTGATGAGGACTTCAACATCCCACCTATTACTCCCCCCAACCTGCCAGACCACATGCTGCCCCCCCATCTCCATCAGGATTCCCCCTCTGGACCGTACCCACCTCTGGACGCTCCTCCTAGCTCAGCTCCACACCACCTCTACCAGCTGCAGGGCATGGATCTGCCTAGTGTGCGTGGTAGCCAAGATGGAGCTGCTATATTGAACCAAGATGGTGGCACGTTCAGCCCAGATGGTGGCCCAATGACCAGTACACTATCTGTGGTGAGTAGTCATAAATAAATCACACATATTAATGGTAATGGTAAGTGGTGACATGTAAATTGAAGCAAGATGGTATGTGATTTAAAAGATGGATTTATACACATGACAATAGCAAATATGACCTTTAGTTTGCTAAACCACTACATTAGTGAGGGCAGGGTTGTAAAGATTTACACCCCCTTCACACTCTCATAGATGTTTTTGGTAATATAAGTGGATGAGACGACGAGTGGAGTAAGATATTTCATCACTAAAAATCTTTCACAGTTGAAATCACTGACACTGAGTAGAACTTCAGCTGAACCAACTGCTGCTCCCCATCAGTGAGGAAACGACATACTTTATAAAGCCAACTTGAATTGACCATAGTACTCAAAAGGTTTATTTTAGGATGGACTAATATTTTTTGTCTCACTAAAACATACTTTTGAAAATTTAGGACCTTGGTGAGTCTTAAGATTTGAACTGACAGCCAGCAGTTATATTTTAACTATACTCTTTAATGTTTTATTCAGTTTCACTTTGTGAAATGGGATATTGCCTGGGGCAGTGTTATTTGAAAGCCAATCATGGCGTATGGTCGATGTGACATTTGCCTTATATTTTCATTTCACAGAAAAGTGAAACTCTTGCTTTGAGTTGTGACATTTAGATGTGGCAGACTGTGTCATATAAAGAATGTAATGTAAAGAAATAGGAGCTAGACCAGAGACTTGCAGATACTTCAACTGTCATAGAAACTTGCTATTCAGTGGGGTGAGGTGTGTGTCAGTATCTGTAAAAAAGGTTTCTCCCATTTTATTAAGAATAGAACTTTTCCCCCTCCCACTCGGACTTAGTCTCTGGCAGTCCTACCTGCTCAGTTGAAAACCTCATGATAACCTCTTAGCCCTGTTTGTAGTTGAAGTTTAGTTGAGTTTATTATGATGCTATTAAATGTCATAATACAGACTGTTGTTTAATAATTTTGAATTAAATTGTGATTTTCTTCCTTTGATTGTGACTAACCTGTCTATGAAGTATGTAACAGTGGAGAGATAAGGGTCACCTCAGTGGCTCACCTGGTAGAGTGCATACCACGTGGGCTTAGTCCTAACTGCAGTAACCATGGTTTCAAGACCAACCCACGTCCCTTTGCTGCATGTCATCCCTGACTTTCCTGTCTCTTTCTCTCACTCTACTATTGGCATAAAGGCAAAAGATGGCCAAAAAATAAATTAAAAAACAAACAGTGGAGATGATGATTAGAAGGTCTTATTTTCCATCTTTGTCTGTATCCGCCTTTCCTCTCTCTCTCTCCTTCTCTCTAGCTTACTTTTTTATTCTCATACTAACATACATTTACTGCTAGTCCATGAATTATGATTGCCTAGCAACCATCCTGGCTCAGCCTTAACAGGGTGAGTGAGGGGCTATGAAGTGTGTGTGTGTGTGTGTGTGTGTGTGTGTGTGTGTGTGTGTGTGTGTGTGTGTATAATTCTTAAAGGAGGCAACTACTCAGGTGCAGATGATATTCGTTGGTCTGATTGAAGGCTGATGGACTCAAATTATCAACAATCCCTTTAATATCTTGTTTAATTAGCCCATTGTTGGCAATATTGCAGATTAATGAACATAGTTTCTTTATGAATATATTGGATTTACAAGACTTTTGTGTCAATGTGAAGGACCTTGATATTAAATGTTTCATATAATATATCAGCCAAAAACAGAGATTACCACCTCAGTTTTTTAATTACATTTCCAGAAAATGTACTTAAGGTGTTGTGTACTGTGACATGAAATTTCATCCAATATGACACAGACTATCCATATTGCAAACATGTACATTAAAGCAGTGTACACAGAGTGATTTCTCATTTTAAAATTTCTGTCAGATTAGTCAATCACAATAGGACTACTCAACTTTATAATAACAGTCAACTTGCCAATACTGGCATGCTTTTACTGTCATTTAGATGAAAGATTTGTGATTTGGTTAGCATATTGTATGTTCTTTTGCAACAACAAACATAAATAAATAAAATTGCGAGCTCTGATTGCTAAAAGCAAGAACAGATTGGGATTTTTTTGCTGTACTTTTCAAATTGAAATCCTGTCAGTTACCACATGTATGTGGAGCTTGATGTGATTGATTAAGCTGACGGCAATACTCCTTCCCCTCTCGTGACATGAGTCAGTCATTACTCAGCCATCCGGGGTTCCCCCTCTATTACTCTCTTAGGCCATCTACACAAATGTTTTTCTGACCTACAGAAGGAAAATCCGATTGATATTTTTTCCATTGTTAATGTGTTTAGTTCCGAAAGTATGTTTCAATTGCTATAACATTATGTGTGTGACCTTGTGATCTCTTTTTCCTGTAAACTGACGTTACCACCCAAACCACTAAGATTAGAGCTGAAATACCTCCTTGCCTTGAATTTTCCTTTTGATTTTAATTAATAACATTTTTAGTAAATTTTTTTGTTATTCAAAGTTTCAATCTGTCATTCTGAGCCAGGCAGTTTAATTCTATAATAAAGAGTTATGATAATAATGTAACATACAGTATAATGTAATCATATGACATTCAATTCAGTCCGCACAAACATATTTCCAAAACTTTTTTTCAGTAAAAAGTTTTGATTAGTTCATTTAAATCCATGTATTTTTTTATTTAATAGCTCAGCAATGTTGTCAGGTTGTGAAACAACTCTTTTTAAATGGTTTTATGTATGTGAAATGAGCGAGTAAAAGCTTTCTAGAGGATTATGACAGTTCATATTTTGACTGTTTACTGTTATGACATTTATTGAGGTCCCAACCGAACAAATGCCAAACCACAGCTACTATTTTTCAGCATGTCGACCAGGATGAACTTCAATCTAAAACCTCTTCCCATGTTAGAGAAATGTCACTCTGTGTTCCATCTAGATACCACAGCAGCATTGAGAGTCTGCTGCCAGTAACTGAGTTCAGGTAATGTGTTCCAGGAGGGGCAGAGTGTACCAGACCACATCCGTTATTATTCAATGTGTACTAAAACGAAACTCTAAATACACGCTTTCAACCCAGTCCCGTCTTCATATTAGCACTGATAGGTGTCAAAGTTCCCATGCTGCGAGTGTTAGCAATGATAACTTTTGTTTTCCTGAAAAATAGACAGACTAACAAAGATGACTAGCTCATTATGAGATTGCTCACATTTTGGCAATGCCAATCGACTGAACTACACTACACAGTGGGTGACAGACAGGGCTTCTGAATAATGAGGAGCACACACCGAGATTTGCCATGGAATAACATTTTCCCATTTGCTTCTTGCTTCTTGGCATTGAAGCTGCAGTTTTTATTAAGATGTCTTAAAGTGACATTTAAATGTCAGTATTAAGGAAAAAATATGTAAGATGCACTTGATTTGAATGTACATAGATAGACTCAGGCATGTTGATGTATTATATGAGCTCTATTTAAGATTCCCTCTGTTGTGGGACATTTGTTTTGAAAGAAAACAATACACATAAAACGTTATGCATTCATTAGGGTTTTCCCTTGGTTGCTGGAGGGCTTATAGACACTGTGGTGATGTGGAGCTGTGTGATTGTCCCATCCTCAACTATAAGGTGACCCCAACTTTTTTTAAACTAATTTCCAGAAAAAAAAAATTATACTTATATTTGGGCCAATACATCATCTTTTCTCTCCAGAGTAGTAGAGAACTTTCTACATTATTTTTTCAATTCAATTAGATTAGATGTTACAGAGAAATGTGCCGTGCATAAGTCTTATAATGTTTGGTAAAACTCTGTTCATGACACTGTAAAGCTGTGGACCAACTGTCTGGTCACTTTATATCTTGAAGCAAACAGACCTGGGAATAAACCAGTGCTTCTAGTATAATTTTACATGTGTACACCAAAACATTTTCTCCAGATAAAGTTCTTTAGCGGCTTCTCTGGAATGTAGCAAATAAAGTATAAAATCTCTTGTGATGTATTTACATGAGTTGGAATTGACAGTTTAAATGACATCTGATTCTGTCTTATCCCTGACCTGTATTGCCTGTTGCCATGGCTACTATCAGATTTCATTATTAGTGAATCCTGGACTGCTGCACACTGTACAAATCCTATCATGCAAAGGCAGACTCTGTTTCAAAGTCCAAGTAGGTCTGTTACATGAACAAAATTATGTAGCTCAGATATTGTTTCAGTGCACCGTCTGTTCGGTCCAGCATGGAGGCTAAGATACCACCCTGATTTGAAAGCAAACTATGGCCCGACTCAATTACATTTTAAAGCATGAATTGACTTGTCACCTTATAAGGTTATGCTGCATAAACTTGTTAGCATAAACATGTTATTTTTAATTAGTAGTCATGTTCATGTTTCGTCACCTGATGAATTGAAGTCATATAAACTCTGTTTTTATGGTTATTTTGCCCTCCAGTAATTCCCATGGAAAATTCCTGGCTCTTTAGCTGCTTAATGCTCCACTATGTTCTGATTAAGTTATAGTAGTGAACATGTTAGCAAACAGTTACCTGTTGACACGGCACATCATTCAAGCATTAATTTAGAGTCATGTTTCAACATCTCCTCTTCTTGTAGCTCTCCTCAGATGCTCTTTCACTGCTGAAGTTAAAGAGTCAGCTATTTTCTAACTTTGTCTGTCTGCTGTTTTTGCTGGACAAATAACATATACAGTGCTTTATCTGAGCTGTTTTGCCAGCTGATCACCAGTCAGGTGATAATTCAGGTAGCTAGGCAGATGTTTTGAAACATTTTGGCTAACAGGGTACAAATATACTAAAAGAGATGTAACATTTCCAGATGCAGAAATACAAAACAGTACTTGATTTTCACTATATATTACTTAATGATGTGGTTAGTCGTAAAAGACCAGGACTACCTTCAATTTAAGCAATAGTTTCATTTTTTTTAAGTCTTATAGTTTGAAGACTGCCTTATTGCCTTCGTTACAAAATAATTGTGTTTTTAATATGCATTTAAAAGTATCCACTGGTTTAGGAACTCAAAACCAAACAGGTAAGTATGGCACACAAAAGTAAAATAATTAATGCTGCAAATATAGCAGAACAATACTTATACAGTATATGCACCTGACAAATGCTATGTGCTGCATAACATTATTAAAACGATGCATAGAGACCAATATGTAGAAAACAACACACACTGATGTTTTCATTGGCCTACAGTTATTCTACAATATTGACAGAATCAGTCTGAAGGATCAAGGTAAATATTGTACAAGCAAGGGGTTTACATGCAATTTCTGTGTCATTTAAACTTAGTGAAGGACTTGATAATCAGAAGTAATGGCAAAAACAACAATATAGCTGCGCTTAGCTGCAATTATCGGGGTCCTAGCAGCTTGAAAGCATTTGAATACCATATGTATGAATTTCTATTGAATTTTTGATGAAGCAGGACTGAAGCAGGACTTAGGCCATCTGTGGTTTCGAACCCCTGACCTTGGTATCCCTAGAGAATGTGACTTACTGGTTGTGTCACTGGTTAACCATGTGTTGCACACGCCTTAACACAAGTTGAGTAAATTATATCACATGTGCAAAACAGGAGTATTTTTGCTTGTTTCACTTTAAAACACTTAAAATGGTCAAAATGTTGGTGTGACAGTCAAAACAAAAAATTTAACACATAATGTTACTGGTTCCAGGAGAATCATCAAATATTTTGGTGACTTTGAATCCAACACTGAGCAAAAAGAAAATATTGCGCATTAAGTAAATATTATAGCAAGATAATTAATATCACTGAGGACTCACTGTTTGTCCGATCCATTTGAAACACTTGATATCTACTATCTAGAGAATGTCTTTATCAATTTTGGTGACATTTGAATGAAGACTAGTGGAGATATACATGTTAATTGATTTTATATATTTTAAGAAAATATAGAGTAAACGACTTCTGAATTGACCATAGGTTACAGTGAAGCAAACTTTCATCACCATTCAGTGGATGTGCTGAAAAAAATCTCAGCTCTGTTGGACATACAAGTCCAACAGATCCCTATTGTGATTATTTGAAGTTTGTAAGGTGGAATTATTAGAAATGTATATTTCTTGTAATTAGTCACGGCTACTTTAATCAATCATTACAACAAATTAACGAATTTCATATGAATCTATGCAGCAAAATCAAAGATACAATTTTTGTGTTTGTAGTGCCCCCTAGAGGCAGAATATCCCAGGAGTCTATAACAATGGTAGGACTTTGGAAGGTGTGTGGTTCCAATAGCAGTAGCCAATTTTGTTTTATGAGCGTTGGTGTAAAATTGATTTTAATGACGATTTCAAAATGGATTGACGAACTGAAATTCTTTCAATAAAATTTCATCAGCATTGTCTGTTGATGATGTAGACTGAGTTTCATGAGAATCAGATAAACAGCCTCGGACTGGTTTGTTTTGGGTTTACATTTGATTATGTGAAAATGGATGAAAAATTTTACATTTTTAGAGCTGAATATCATTCGGGTAAAGATGCAGAAGATTCCAGAGATCAAATTTGCAAAATAACTTTGACTGTAGCCCAAGCCGTTTTCGAGAACATTTCACATATGGATATTGCAATGTATACTTCATTATTATAGCGCCACCTATCGGACAATTACTTTTATTTATTGTGCCTGAGTAGTGGGCGAAATTTGCATTCAATATGTCAATTTTAAGGAGTTTTTCTCCAGTAGTTTTTAAGCTTAGAAAAATAAGACAGAATAATAATGAGAACGAAAACAATAGGGATCCAGCAGCATTCAATGCTTGGACCCTTAATAATAATAACGACAACAAAAACAATAGGGTTCCCAGCAGCATTCACTGCTGAGAAGCTAAATTTGAGTGAGGCAGGGTCGTCAGAATCAGGGGAGAATCTTGCTGTGATACAAATCATCAAGAAGAACGACATATGTTCAGCGCCGAGTCTCATCTCCTAGTGGGAAGCTTTAGAGTGTACCAAGAAGAGGCCCAGAAGACTTTCTGTTTTATTTTACATCATTGTCTCTTTGGAGGAGAAATTATAGGAGATTAAAGCTTTTATTTAAAATTGTTCTCAGTTTCTTTTATAACTTTACATCTCATCTTTTATGAATGTGATCTCAAAACATTAGAAAAAATGTCTGTGCAGGTTGTTTTATGATAATCTACAAGAATTAATGGCAACAAACAGAAAGAATAGAAAGAAATGTGTTATACTGATATAATTCGCAGACAGACAGGTATATTGTGTAGATGTTGGTTGAACACCATCAAGTCATCAAAGTCATTCATTGTCATCACATCTTGTCTTTGCACAGATGCAGCAGATGGTTAACTCGGATTCTCGGTTTACCAGCAGCCAACAGCCAATTGAAGCAGCTCTGGGACCCAGGAGCCAATCAGGCATGATTCAACAAAGTCAGTTGTCCACCATCAAGCAATCTCAGCTGGGGCTGAGTGGGAACTCCATTACCCATAATTCTCCTTCACCCCCTGAAAGTAAATCCGCCACACCATCTCCCTCCAGTTCAGCACATGAGGATGAGAATGATGATGGACTCAGGGTAAAACACACACACACACAAACACACACACACACACACACACACACACACACACACACACACACACACACACACTATCTCCTGTTTCTATGAGTTACTGAGTCATATATTGCTAAGCTGTAACAGCCATTTGTGGTCTTCTCTGTTGTGTATGTATGTGTGTGTGTGTGTGTGTGTGTGTGTGTGTGTGTGTGTGTGTGTGTGTGTGTGTGTGTCTAGACAGTGAAGAGTTGTTATGTTAATGCTATGTGTCATAATACACCCATTCTCCCTGCATATCAACTAGATGGAAATCACTGTTTGGTGTCTCACACTGAAACAAGCACTCTGCACCAAACTGACTGATCATATTCTGGGGAAATGAAACCACTATTGTGCTGCTGAATGATACACAGTTTAGTAGGAATACCGATCTAAAACTAATGCAGTCCAATACAACAGTCCTACAATAACTCTACTTGTCATGAAGGTTTCAATGTTGAGTTTTTGTTGAAACTGGTAAGAATGTGTAGATTCAACTGTGAGATAATTTTGGAGGATGTAGTCTGTGGTGATGTTGAACTGCACCGTATTATATTGAAAGGGTATTCCTATTATTTTTTCAATTCCATCTAAATTAATGAGGGTAGGCTTAACAACAGACACACATCTTTGCACAATGCAGCATAGTTCAACAGCAGCACAAATTGCAGCCTAGAAAATCACAATACTTTTAGAGGACATTAGTTTTAGCTAGGTGTTCCCAATAAACTGACAACTGAGTATATTTACCAGCTCTATCATCTCATTGACTATGTATAGAACAGTGCGTTGTAGATGGGCAACATTTTAAGCCAGTATACAAGTAATACTAGCATCAGTAGGAAAGAAAATTAAGATTGGTTTTACCTTTACAACACATCCCTAAACAAACAGTGGCTGTTTTTGCAAAGTTACACATCATGTAGTATTCGCTAAGTTATACTAGCCAATAGCCTTTAGTATTCATAAGAAAATGATACATGTACATATATTAGGCAAGGCTGGTTTATTTGTATAGCTCCTTTAAAACCTTGGTTAATCTAAAGGGTCAGCACCAGGCAAAGAAATGCATAAGACCAACATTTAAGAACACAATGAAGGGGGAAAAAAATGTATGTCGTGATTATGAAAAGAAATGAAATACAAAAAGACAAATAAAATAGAAGGGAAATACAGTTTCAGTGCAGTAATAAGTTTCCGCAAATTTAATAAAGGAAAAAATTAATCAATCAAGCTGTGACTCATTTAAAAGCCCACAAACCATATTTCATCACATTTAATCAGTCGTTTCAATTTAATCATCATCTTCTTCCTGTAAGTGATGTGTTCCTACAGGAACATACAATTTTCTGCTAAAGTTAGAACAGTTTTGGTTATTTAACATGAGATTCATGCACTTTTGTTCTTCTCTGTGTTCTTGTCACTGGCTGGTTAATTATGTCACATACTTTTCAATCAAATCCAAGGGCAGTTGTGGGGCTGTTGCGTATTAGAGGATACCCACCCCCAGCCTGCTGTGCCCCGACAGGTCAGGGTCACCTTGGCCTTTTGTTGTCACTGACATCAGCGGTGCAATCTAACAAGGTCTAGTTGCCCACATTGAAACTCCATGTTGCTGTTGGGGGGCAACTGGATAACATTCCTTTTTAAAGTCTAGTAGCAGAGCTGTCGCGCTGCATGTGTTACATAGCTGTTAAAACATGAGTGGGTGGTAGTTGGCAACAGGGATACACAGTATATTCAAGATATATTATTCCTGTGACTAAAAGATGAAAGTAAAGGTGAAAGTCACGAGAATGTGCGCGGGATGCATTTCAGCAGCACATTTCATTGCCCATTTGACAAAACAAATGTTTTTAAATTATTTGGTTTTAATCAATATAAATGTTGGTAATGCTTTCTTTTACAGGTCCTAATCATATCGTGAAAGTTTCCTGTTAAGAAAAACAAAGTATTACCAGATGTGTGTACTGCCTCTGATGTGCTACTTTTGCTGTGGTGTCCTAGAGTCAGTGTTCGTGTATGGTGTGGATAATTTTTAACCACTCTCTGAAAGGCTTCAGTTCTGCTGACTGGTGGGGAATTTCCCCATGGTTCATCTCTGACTTGTACAATAGCTTGACATCAAACAAGAACAATGAGGTCACATGGTGGTGATGAGAGAGTCATCAAAGACACAAACAGACCTGTTAAAATGCCAGGTCGAAGACAAAAGAAGACAAAAGAAAGTACTCCTAAAATAATCGTCCAGTCTTTATGCTTCCAGCTGGGGGCGTTGTGTTTTCAAGTCTCTTTCATTCTTGTGACTGCAATATCTCAGTAACACTTTGATGGAGTTTCTTCAAACTTACAACAACAAGCGTTCACTTGGATTTAAGGAGTTTAAAGGTCAAATTTCAAGTCCACTATCATCGCACAAGACACATTTTTGGCTTTGTGAACACGATATCTCAGTAACGCATTGAGGGTATTTCTTCAAATTTAGCTATTGTCCTACATTCCTTTCAACCACCTTCTTCTCTTTGTAGCATGGTGGTGGAGCAGAGAAGCGGCCGGCAGCAGTAGATATCTCCAAGAAACCGAAAACACCAAAGAAGAAGAAGCGAAAGGACCCCAATGAGCCGGTGAAACCAGTGTCTGCCTATGCCTTGTTTTTCAGAGACACCCAAGCCAACATCAAGGCCCAGAACCCCAACGCCACTTTTGGGGAGGTGTCAAAGATTGTGGCGTCCATGTGGGATGGCTTGGGAGAGGAACAGAAACAGGTAGATTCGTCTATACCTTTCTGCTAGCTTATCACCGTTGTTGATCATATTAGCTTAAAAAAATATAATTATGGCTTCTTTATACTAATTAAAGTTGAAAAATAAATAGTTATGAAATTAAATCCATAATTAATATCATAGTAATCAAACTGACAGGTTGATTGTAACTGCAGCTGATAATTTAGCAGAGAAGTGATGTGATGTAAATGTGTGCATAATGTGTATATAAATGCGATTTTCTTGCACATCTTTACAGTAATTATGCAGCTGTATCAACATTAATGTGGTGATAACTTAGATTTTCAAATGTGATACATAAAAACATAAAAAGAGTGTTTGTTAAATAAATAAAAAAATTCAGAAGTTAGATTTTTTATCCACACTAGGATGGCAGTATCAGTCAGACCAATACTTTGATTCAGACTAAAGTATCTTGACAACTATACTGGATGCAGTTCCACAAAATGTTTGGAGAGACATTCATGTCCAGAGGATACATTTTAACGACCTTTGTGATCCTTTGAGTTGAGTCAAGTTTTTGCATGATGGTTGTACCTGATATACTGAAGATTTTTTCACTATAATAAAAACTGTAATTAATAGGCAAGTAATACTTCGATAATTATAGTTTTTTACAGTTTCGTAATGCTCATTAAATAAATTTGTACAAGTTATTTTTTCAAACTCAGGGTTTTGTAGAGAAGTAAAATGTTTGTTTTTCAGGTATACAAGAAGAAGACAGAGACAGCTAAAAAGGAGTATTTGAAACAACTGGCTGCCTACAGAGCCAGCCTAGTCTCACAGGTACAACACACACACACTGATAAATAGGGATCCAAGCCTGAGGGGGCTTGGGACCACACATGCAAGGCAGCATGGTCCCTAGTTCCAGCAGAGCTGAGAACCCTATTGTTTCTATTTGGATTTTCATTATTATTAGGGGTCCAAACTGAGGGGGCAGGGGCCCAGGCATGCAAGGCAGCATGGTTCCCATTTCCCAGTAGCTAGCGGTCAAAACAGGACGTCTTTCATATCTTTGTCAAAATAATGTAACTTTAGTCACCAGTTCCAGATATCACTGTGAGGGTAGCTACGAAATTTGGTGCTAATCCCCAATAAGGGGGCACCACAAAGGTGAAAAGTTTTTATCTCGTAATTGGCTGTATGGATTTGTACGTAATTTGGTGTGTATGATTAATCATCATTCCTGAGTCCATGCCTAAGTTTTGGTAATGATTAATTAAAGTGAGGGTGGCCTATCACAGAAAATCAAAATTCCCCATGTTTCACCGTTCAAATTTCAAAAATTCATAATAAATCACCCATAGGTTCCACAGAGCTGAACTTTGTTCTGGTTATTCACTGAATTCTGAGAAATGTTTGCCTAACTGCAACCTATGGTCAATTATCAATCCGTCACTCCATATTTATCACAATATTCAACTGAATTAACATGAAGACTTTGTTTTAAATGCTGTGATGTTTGGCCTCTAACTCCCATATAATATGACACACATTCAGAAACCTTACATTATCTTGTTCACTGAAAGTAGCTGAATCTAATGATATAGTCCACGCCCATTTTCTCCTATCATATTGTTTCACAAAATCGTGAAATATGTCAAACCTACTTCCTCAAACTCCTCCTAGGCATTGAGTCCGATCTGCACAAAACTCTGCAGATAGAATCTAGACAAGATTTTGATCAAAGGTTCTATAAAGATTTGCATTGCTCTAAAATCCTAACTCTAATCCGTTCATACCTGTTTGAAGGTCTAGTTCAACTTACTGCTATTAAACTGTTTAGGAGTAAACGGGTCACTCTGCAAATTGATTTTCTGTTCTGCTTTTCCTTGTTCTCCAGAGTTACAGTGATCCATCTGAAATGAAGCTGCCCCACTCCTCCTCCTCGTCATCCTCTTCTTCCTCTCCCTCAATGTTTACACCCAAACCCTCAGTCTACCCTGGTCACCCAGGCCATCACCCTTCCTCCAGCTCACTTGCCCACCCACTCCCTCTTGCTCCCCCTCAGCACCCGGGCATGTACATGTTGTACCCTCACCCATCCCATCCTTCCCATGCCTCGAGCCCTGGTCTTGGCCCCCACCTGTCTCCTCCTCACACCCAGATCCATCCCCAGCTCCAGGGTCTGTCCTCCAGAGGGACCATGCCACGGCCCAACATCCCCCACCAGGGAGCTCTATCCCTCAGCAGTGTGGTGGGGACATCCACCCCTCCTCTCCAGGTCACCTCTCCCCTCCATAGCCAGGGAGGACTGCACAGTCCACACCATCAGCACCAGCAGCTCAGTGGACACTCACTGGGAATGGCACACTCCCCTGCCATTACACAGGTGAGTCACTGTGTGACTCTGTTTTTTACTTGTTTGTCAATCAATAGTGCAAGTTGAACTTGTGTCAGTCAAGCTCTCCCTATTCAGCAAACAAAAAGAATTATGACATATTTTAGAGCATTTTGAGTTTCTGCCATGATATTTTAGTTGACTATCTTCAGGTAAAGCGAGAACAAAAGCCATCAATTGGTCAGGGGTAAGCCAAACTATTTTTACCTCACAGGGTCTTCATCAGGGCAAATATAAGGAAAAAGTGTTTGGTGACCTTTATGAGCACCTTTAGGTCGCTTGGATTGACTACTTGGAATTTGAACTACCTTACATTTATCATGCGCTCATGGTTTGCATTTGGTGGCTTCTTGATTGAGAATTCACGTCATGGCATTTAGAGCAAAGGCCTAATTGGCTGATATGGTGATTGCATCACAACTGGGGAAGAAAATTTTTACTTTGTCTTAATTTAATACTACATGGAATGTATACCGTGCACAATGTTCTGATCTTTATTCTATACTGCTTTTGCAATTGGTAATGAATACACTACCACTTCATAAAAAACAAGTACTGATACATTGCACCTTCAGATGTCAGACAAACTGTAAAAAAAAGATTTGTATATGTTTTCAGTTTTTCGGTACTGTCTTTTGCAATTAAGTATTTTAATTTTTTACAGTTAGCATTAGCATTTCCATCTCCTTGTACAATTCATTGTGGGATAGATACTTAAATATTACCTTTTTTTCCCATATACCGATCAGCCATAACATTATGACCAAGTGAATAACATTGATTATCTCGTTACAATGGCACCTGTCAGCCGGTGGGATATATTAGGCAGCAAGTGAACATTTAGTCCTCAAATTTGATGTGTTGGAAGCAGCAAAATGGGCAAGTATAAGGATCTGAGCGACTTTGACAAGGGTCAAATTGTGATGGCTAGAGGTCTGGGTCCAAGCAGCTCCAAAACTGCAGGTCTTGTTGGGTACTCCCGGTCTGCAGTGGTTAGTACCTATCAAAAGTGGTCTACGGAAGGACAACAGGTGAACCGGCAAAAGGGTCATGGGCGCCCAAGGCTCAAAGCGTTTTCTCTAAAGTTACATAACTACTCCAATGTTGTACCGCCCCTGTTACTGAATGCACTCTGGATTTAAAATGTGCTGTACACACCTCAAAAGACCTGATTTGGGACAGGTCGAGTCATGTGTCCAAAGATGGCTGTGCAGTGATTTGTTTGACACAGTACAACAGGATTGATGTATTTTTCATTGCTGGCTTTCAGTGACAATGCTCTCGTCTCAACAACAGTTCACCTGGGATTAAGCATGCAACAAGGGGGCGGGGTTATGCAAATCTTTATTTTGAAGACTATTGGTTATCCATTCAATGTAGAAACTGGATTGGATTCTTAGTGGTTTGCAAAGCATCTTCTTGTCAGGGATTTAGGGGGATGGCAGTAGTAAGCGACTTGATATTTTCACAGCTCTTACTTTATACCTCAGAGTTTATAAAAAAACTAGTCTAACTCACTGAATGTAGGCTGTGGGTGTAAACTTGCCAATGGGCACCTATTTCAGGCAGCATTCTCCTCCCTTTCTGCTTCCCCTTTGCTACGGGAAACAACACAACCTCCAAGTTGCAACCTACACATTGAAAATGGCAGGTTTTGAAGAAGATTTGGATTTTGCAATCACACAGTTGACATGCATCTTTGCGATGAATTAGCCATTTTAAAGATAGTGCTTGCTTGACCAAATGCAAATGTTCCACCAAGACAAATCCCCCACAACACTATTTTGCAGGGTCACCGTCGCTGCATCCTGGTTTCAGCACTGCCCACCATTTTTCCCCCAATAGCAGCATGACAATAGATGCAGCCAGACCATGCTCCAGCACTAACACAACATTGTCAACTCTCTAGACTCATAAAAAACACAGTCTTAACCCATTTTCACAATGTGTGACAGAAGAAGAGGTGGATGGACAGGCTGAAGAGGTAAAACACACACACGCAAACAGTGGAGATGAGATGGATGCTGGACACACATCCGCATTTCCTTGTGGACCTGAGTACTTAATAAGATAGAACTGTATTGAATTAAGTTAAATAAAGTTTACGTTGTTGGAAATAAATCCAGCCTACCCTAATTATTAATCATGGTTATTAAGCGTGGTTGATGATGGAATAGTTGACTTAGAAATGGATGATACAGATATGTTGAAATACTGTAGAAGTAAAAAAAAATGTTTGTAATAGTCAAGTTTTGGAAACATCCTATGTAAAATCTATTTTTAATGGCAGACATCAATTTTTGATTGGATATTAGTCAGACTTTTGGTGTATTTTGTCAACTTCTGTCTGACATTATCACATTAGAGACAGATAGACAGAGACAGTCAGCCCCTTTGCCCCTTCACTGTCCTCTTGTCAGTTAGTCTGTTGACAGTTAATCAACAGAGGAGGAAGAGGAAGACAAGTGAAAGGATTATGAACATGAACTTGTGGTCAGTCCAGTGTGA
The DNA here is from genome assembly GCF_021018895.1 of Seriola aureovittata. Lineage (NCBI taxonomy): Eukaryota > Metazoa > Chordata > Actinopteri > Carangiformes > Carangidae > Seriola > Seriola aureovittata. Next base: position 213,661 of record NC_079375.1, read on the forward strand.
GATAGTGTGATGGTGCGAGTGTTTCCTCTAAATTGTTAAAGAAATGGGGGGATGGACTTCCACTGGGTCTCTCTTCCCATTTTATCTCCCTTTTTATAGTGGACTTTTAAATCTCACACTCCCATAATCCCCTTTCTCTCTCCTCCATTTTCCATATTCCTAGCAAAAAAGTGAAAGAGACAACCCAAAAAAGTGAAGGAAAAAAGAGAGAGGACACAGTGACAGAGGTCTGAACTTTTTCTTATAGTGAAGAGTGAGAAATAGTGGGGGAAGGGAGAGAGAGGAGAGAGAGGGAGAGAGACAAAAGAGGCAGATGGGGTCTTTGTCAAGAGAGAGAGAGAGAAGAATTTGCTAAACAATGGATGAATAGGTGAGGGGGGTGGGGGTGGGGGTGGGGGGGACCAACCACCTGCTGTCCTCTTTCAGTCACAACACTCAGATTAACTCACCCCACCTCTCTCTCTTTCTCACTCACTCTCTCCTCACTCTATCGCTCTCCCTTTCTGTCTCGTCTCTCTCTCTCTCTCTCTGTCAGTCTTTCTACCTCTCTGCCCCCCCGACACACACACAGACACACACTCTGGCACTTTTATTCACTACACTCACTCCTTTTTCCCTTCTTCCATCTCTTAAGGTTTGAGATGCTCACCTACTTTTCCCTCTCCTCCTCCTGTTCCACTGCTTCCTCCTCTTATCTTACCTTTTCATCTTCACTTCTGCACAGCTTTCCTACTCCCTCCTGGCAATTACTCTGTAATTACCGCTGGTGAACCTGCAACTGCTCTGTTTCCTTTCCACTTGAGCTGGATACATGACTTCATCCATATTCCGTAAATCAGAAACCATTTTGCTAAAGAAGTGCTTCGCAAAAACCATCAGCTGCCTATAGACTAATCCACTTTGTAGGATGAGGAATATTAACCACCATTACTGTAAAAACATCTTACAATTAAGCCCATGCAATAACACTGTGATGTGTGTTTCTCACTTCTTACTTTCAAAATCTCACACATTTTGGCATAGTGTCATGATTAATATGCCAAATTAGCTGTCCTTGTTCAACAGTTATTGTTTGCAAAGGATATACAGATTATCCAATTCAATTCAAATCAATTCAATTCAATTTGTTTCAATTCAAATGGCTTTATTGGCATGAACAAAAACATGTTGCCAAAGCAGTTTACAAAATCTTGAAATACATTAATTATCATCAATGTGTCATATACTGATCAGTCCATTGTTTGATTTTCATATAATTCATACAATAATTCAATACAATATAAAACAATTGTATACAGTATAATAAACATCATACAGATGTGTAGTGTGGATGTTGTTGTGATTCCCTCAGGCTGTGGCAGGCAGAGGAGCTGCCTTTGTCATTTGAAAAAATCACCAAACATAAATTAAACACAAAAACTGTGCTGTGATTTCAGATATATTTACTTATCAAATGATCACAGAAAGTTAGAGGTGGCAGAATATCTTTCTTATTTACCAGGCTCTGTCGGACGTTCATGATTGTAGAGCTGACCCTGCTGTTGTGGTCCAACCAAATATGTCTTTGTGTTTAGATTTGACTCAATAATGAATCTAAGCTCCAATCCTTCAACCATTACTTACTGTTGATATGGTAATTTGGTTATAGTTATTAAGTTAATTATTAATCAGAGGTCCAGATAAATAGTAATAATTTGGGACTCAACCGATATGGGCTATTTTGTCAATGTTTTTAGGCTGATGCCCCTGAGGACTTTAATACATTATAAAGTTATTAATTAACATTCATATTTTTTAATATTTTCTTAATTTATGATAGCCAATAAATTGATAGACAGTCGTAGGTCCAACATTATGGTGTCCCACTCGTGAAGCAGAGCTCAGACCCAAAGACATTAAAACTTCCACAGCGAAGAAAGAGAGCTAGAAAGTACACTGCCTGGCTCCTCTCTCACGTCTGCACAGCTGGTCAGTCAGCGCATGAAGTGAGTGTAATTGTCTGATCATCTGACACGTATCAGACATCGACAAGGTGTGGGGAGAGGGGGTATCTGACACTATCTGACTATCTGACATGCAGTTCAGCAGGGCAATAAATCCCACTTAACTGTTGAGAGTGTGGAAGTAAATCAGTGAGCTAAACTACAAAAAGTAACTTCAGGTTATTTTACAACACCATCAGGCACCTGTCCCCTGGAGATGTGTGACTCACAGTCTGAGAACCTTAGATCTAAATCAAAACTTTGTCTGGTTTTAAGAGACATCAAGGCTTTTTTGCCAGCAACCAAATTCACACTTTTCTTGGATGTGTTGTCATCAGATGCTCTCAACTTCAACTTTCAGTTGAGTCAGAAAGTAAAATCCACCAACTTTCATGAAATGAATTTCACTTTGCTTCCAGCACCACCAATACTGCAAGAACACTTAAATGCATCTTGCTATGCCACTGAAGTAGCGTTGCTCCTCTGGTATCACACATCACTGTGTATCAGCAGCTGGAATATTGTTTGTTTGGATTTTCACAGCTCATGTCAGGAGAGTACACATCTGTATATGACCAGCCACCCTTTCTTCTTATTTCTTCTTTTTTCAGTGTGTTGACACAGTCTGCATATAAACTGTCTACATAAATAGATGTGTTTTAATTCCAGGGCTACCTCCCCTCCATCCAGTCTGACTACCAGCCAATAGGAGGAGGTATGCTTAATGGTGGAGCAGTGATGTCATCATCAGTGGACTACCATCAGATGGGGCGACACACACCAAATAACAACCCCTCTCTGGACTGGAGCACTGATTACCATGGCAACGGGTAGGTATTAGTCTTTGATTATTAAATTTTTTTTTTCTAATTAAATTTTTAATTAAAGCTGCAAGCAGCTTTGAGCAGGCCCTCGCACTCCTGCGGACACCGGGGATTCTGGTGGGAGGCCGGTCACGGTTGCCCTGCATTGTCACAACCACACAACACCGTGCTCATGAGCAAGATTTCCTACATGGACTGTATGGCGGAGGAGAAGGCGTATTGCACGAAAGATGCACCAAACACGCATTATCTTGCAGACAAGACCATGAAAATCTCATGAGAAAATCTAAGAGTTATGTCCTAGTCTTTTCATTAGGTGGCGATGTGACTGTAGTGTAATGTTAGTATGCATATGTCTTCAGTGTGACACTGTCATCAAACGTGAAATTTGGGGAATATTGGACAAATTATCATAGAGTTATAACCGCTTCCTATATTTCCATTAGGTGGCGCTATCAGTATTACTAAATTTGAGCATGTAGATGTGTTCAGGGTGGGAGTCTTATCATACCTATAAAGTTTCGGCCTGTTTTGACAATGCATAATGGAGTTTTTGAACATGGGGAAGGCTTCAAAAAGGCGATTTCTCTTCCGGTCGGAATAATAATAATCAATACAGTTTCAATAGGGTCCTCGCACCCTTCGGTGTGCTCAGGCCCTAAAAACATAATGTAATGTTACAGGACTTGTCTATAAATGAGAAAAGAAAAAGGCACAGCACATACATAATAAGGGAAACAATGTTGAACATACAAAGTTGAATGATGAATTGTGATGTGTACACAGATCAGATTTGTACAATGTTCCCAAATCAGGAGTTTTTCCTGATTTAAGCCAAAATGTATTGGATTGCCAGAGATTCCAAAGGTTTCTTCCATTTCTGCAGAAAACGATCAGTTCTTCCATTGATGTAATGTCCTATTTTTTCCGCAGTCACAACCTCAGAGATCAGGTAAAAAATTTAGATATGAAACATTTCAGCTCCCCGTGGTTCAGTCATTTGAAATTACAGCTAGTTGGCTTTCTTATATACATAATGTCTGAGCTGTATGTATTTTCAAAAATCCTTATTTGATATGTGGTACTGATCCTTCAATGATTCAGATGCTTTAAATTTCCTGTTCTCATAGAGATCGTAGACTCTAGTAATGCCTGCTCTTTTCGCAGTTCATTTAACTGTTTATCCAGCAAGTTCACAGGAGAAAATGGTTTACGTATAACTGACTCCAAGTCGAACCAAGCAGAATCTGAATGCTTTTTCACCCAGGAAGATATGATTCTGGCTTGTATAGACAATATGTAGTATTGTGTGTTAGATAAGCTCCAGCCACCTTGTTCGTTTGGCAGCTGTAATGTCTCTAATTTCACGTTAGGCCCAAATAAAGTCTGCCATTACTTTATTAATATCTTTAATATCACTAGACTTTAAAACCAAAAAACATAGATGTACAATATAATATTTTTGGAAGGATTGTCATCTTGATCAGGTTCATATTACCAAGAAATCATATTGGGAGATTCCTCCATCATGTTTAATGTCTTTGAGATTCATCAATTTAAACGTAGCAGATAACAGACCGTTTGTCAAAACCAAGGCCATAGGTGCTTTATATAAGAGCTTAATCCACCCAAGAAAAATATGATCCAAATTTCTTCATTACTTCAAACATATATTCCCATTCAATTTTATCGAATGCCTTTTACCCGCCCATAGAAATAACAGCACCCGGTAACAAAGGTTAAGGTAATGAATAACACTGAATAGGCGTCTTGTGTTATAATAAGAGTTCCGACCCTTAATCAAACCTGTCTGGTCCGCATCCATAATGGACAGTAAAACCTGCCATGTCCCCTGTTCTGTCACTGTCCACTGAAGCTAAGAGCAAGTTATCACTTAAAACATCACTGAATACAACTGCAGTCACTGCTTTGAACTGCAGCCGGTAGGAAAGAGACTTTGGGTCTTTTGAGTAAAACAAGTTAACAGCTGACATTAGAATGAGAGTTAAATAGACGTTATATCTCAGCATTAAAACATCTGAAAATGACTGAGGGTATGTCCACACTACTACGTTTTCATTTTCAAACTAAAACAATCTCCATCCACACTATCACACATACATACATGACCAATCACATACACTAGCCACACAAAATACTAGGAATGAGGAACAGCAAAGACAGCTGCAGTGTTAAAATGCGGAATTTAACTAAACAGCAGCTGCTTGCAAAGACAACAAGGTCAGTAACATTTCATTATCCATGTTTGTAAAACGGGGCCAGCAGAGTTTCTGAAAGTCCTTTTTAGGTGCTCCAAAACTCCGGAGTAGCGTGGACAGGAGGAGGAAATGTAGCCTGAAATGCACCAGCTCAGACAGGGAAGAGATGGACTACTGCAGTGGGAGTGTCAAGTTATAACAGTGTTAAATTGCCCTCCAAAAGCTCGCTAGACTGTAGATTTCAATATTTGGTATTTTTACAACTATTTTTACAACAACTTTACAACATCTGAGGTCTGTTTGGTTAGAACAGTGAAGTCCAGTGTCCTGTTCTTGTTAAATTAAGCAATATCAGAACTGATGTTGTACAGAATATCAGCAGGGCTGTGATTCGGGGTAGGTCCTGTTGCCTCGTACCTAGGACTGAATCACAACCGATATCACAACCTCAAGTGTGACATTGCTTTTATACACAGGGTTCCCACGGTCATGAAATTCCTGGAAAAGTTATAAAATTAGAAAAACAGTTTTCCAGGCCTGGAAATGGTTTGGAATTAATTGAATACACACACGAATACACGCCGTTTTAGCCTATTGTCCAAAATATGTTAATCAGTCCCTTCAGAAAGTTGCAATGTTGCGATCGCAATAAATAAAGCAAATTCAACCAATCCCTGTGAATTCTGTGCAACCTTGCATTCTTGTCCAATCACCGCAAGCCTTCTGATCAAAAATCATCATAGTTTCCTGCAAGTTGAACCAATCACCACTCCCTCTGCTAAACTTTGATGTACATCGCCAAACTCACGTCTTTCTTTTGAAGCATGCTGTGAAGCTGCAGATATGTGTGACACGAATGGCTCACATATACGAACAAAAATTACTGTTAAAGACTGTAAAGCATTTCCCGATGTCTTGATGGAAACGGGGTTAGATTGTTTTATAACGTAGGTGTAGTGCTGCTGGAGCCATCGTAATGACGTTCTGCTACTTTTTTTCTCCAGATGAAATAAAATATCTACAGTTCACATTATCCGGTTGATATTTATTCACATTTTAAGCGGTTGAATACCGATCATCACTAAAGATTCTGTGATGTAGAGAGCTGATAAAAACAAATGGTCAAAGTTCATCAGTCATATTGGCATTTAAGGTATATTGATTGATTTCCAAACATCAATCACCCATCAAGCAACACTCAAGAAAACCTTAAAAGATGCCAGTAGCTGCTGATAGCCTGTGAGCTACTCAGTGAATTACATTGTTGATCAGTAAAGATGAAAAGAAAAAATTCTTTCAATCATCTTCCACTCGTGATTATACTGTTTCATAGGCAGAAATCTCACTGGTACAAGTTGCCTTCAAATTTTCATTATTATTATTATTATTATTATTATTATTATTATTAAAGAAGATGGCAACAATTTTTATTTTCTCCTGCAGTTTCATTGAAAAAAAACCCACCTAAAAACATCACAACATTCATTGCAACTTTTAAGGAAAGCTGCTGCGAAATCAGGTATTTTAGCCAGCAACAATTCCAAAAAAAGACAGCGAAATCCTGGAGAGATTGGTTAATAAAATTTACATAACATGTCTTACGCTATGAAATACATTCCTGGTATTGAAATTAACTTTTAGATATGCAAGCCAAAAAACCCTGTAATTTAAATCTTCTATGCATTATTATTTTAAAATTGATAAATGAGGCAAAACCTGAGATTCACTTAAGCCAATGCATGATTAGTGAAGCATATGGGTGGGTGCAATAATGAGGCTGGTACTGGACTAAGCAACACATAAACATTTTCCTGACCAGATCGATATCATATGAGTGCACCTGGAGGTGTGCACTGAAGTATCCAGGCCTCTTCCATTCACCCTCTTCTGACGACCATACATTATTTAGTTAAGGCCTGAGCACCGAGCTTGCAAAGACCCTATTGAAACCTCGCTGTTTATTAGGGCCTGAGCACTTTTTGCCTTCTTTGAGGCCTTTCCCATTCTCAAAAAGTCATGAAACTTTGCACACACATCTGGCCTCGTGAAGATTTACATCTGGTATGGGTCGCACTAATAGGCGTGACAATATGGCTTGACAGTGCCCCCTACAAAATTTAAATGAGGCCCTTCCTATACCCGCATTTTGACCTACAAGTGCGAAAATTGGTAGGCACATGTATTAGCCACGACTTGCAAAAAAGCCTCTTGCGCCCAAACCCTAAACCCAACAGGAAGTCAGCCATTTTAAATTAAATTTGCAATTTTGGCGATTTAAGGGTCACATACTTTAACAAACTCCTCCTAGGGAATTCAAGATCGACAGGATCTTTGGTCAGACTTATCTTAAGACCTTTGCGACATTAAATTCTAAAGCTTTTGAGTTTTCGTTGGACCTGCCTGTGGTGGTGCAGCGAATTTCAATGATTCGCCATGAAAATTCAACTTGCTCTCATTGCAACTCAAATTGTCCAAACTGCCCCAATCTTTCTGTGTGTGATAAGAGTCCTGCCTAAAACACATTCATATGCTCATATTCAGTGATACTCTTAGTGATTCAGTGATAACTTGTTGCAACAGGAAATGTCATGTCATATTCAGGAAATGTCATGTTTACACTTTGATATACTGCTCCTAGAAGGTTAACCACATCCACCTTAAACTTGGTCATGAAATGCTTAAGACCTTGATGATGCCTTGTCGTGAAAACCTGTGAGTTTTTGTGGAACAGCCTGCCTGTGGGGGAACAGTGAATTTCGATCCTTCGATCCAACTCGCTATAACTCCAGCATGCATTGTCCAAACTACCTCAAACTTTATATGTTTGAGAGGAATCCCAGCCTGAACACATCTATATGTTCATATTTAGTAATACTCATAGCGCCACCTCATGGACACATGTAATATTATATTTTACTTTTTCATTTTTTATTCCTAGCAGGTTAATTTGACCCTTGAAACAAGAGTCAGAAAATGTATTCTACAACCTGATGATGCTTTATTGTGAAAATATGAACCAGGAAGTGGCTGTAATTGCGCAGCAAATTCTCAACAGAAAGTAGCTCTAAATCCATTATACAAAGTCTGATGTGCCTCAGTCTTTTGTCACAAAATCCTTCCTGATGGAAGATTGTGAAAATTATGAGTTTTTACTTAAGGGTGTGGTTTCTGCAGTGCACTGAATTCTGAAACAGGAAGTGGTTAGAACTCTATTATACTTTGTCTAATCTACCCCAAATTTCACGTTTCATTACAGTCTCACACTGAAGACATCTGCATATGAATATTGCACCATAATCACAGCGCCACCTACTGAAAATAGGACATAACTCTTATGTGAGTGACATTACATTTTCATTGTGTGGTCTGATACAGAGCCTCGTTTGAGCCTCTTGCGTGATCTCTGGCTCCACCTGGTGGACCTAACTAAGAATGACAGCAAACATACATTATCTTCAGTAAGTTTAAATCTATTGTGTATTGTCCAGTCCCTCCCAAATTTCATATGTTTGATGACAGTCTCACACTGTAGACAGCTGCATAGTAATATTAGGTCATAGTCACAGCACCACCTCCTGAAACAGGAATTAACTCTTGTGTGACAATCATTTAATTTACATGACATTTTCATTGTAAGGTTTGATACAGAGCCTCATGTGTGCCTATTGTGTGGTCTTTTGCTCCACCTAGTGGTCACAGTAAAGAATGCAAATAAAAATGCTATACATCTTTTCTGCTGCCACACAGTCTGTCCAATAAATATTAACCTGTGAGCCAAGGTGTGAAGGAGTGCAAAGGCCCAATCAATGCTGCTTGCAGCTATTATTCAAATGTTATTTATCTTTTTCTTCATCATCTACAAAGTCTGTTACAATCTAACATAACGATAATGACTGTTAGTGTAACGTAATTAACAGTTAATACAACACCTGTAAAATGGAGTGATACATGTAATTAAAAGTCCCAGTGCTGTTGTGCTCTATATCAGCACTCCTGGAATAGTCCAATCAAATTACTTGATCGAAACTAACTGTTGTATAATTGGATTTAATTCAAGTTTACATTGGCTTGTCAGCAAATAAAATATTTGTTTCTTACAAAATATGTATGATTTTGTGTTAGGTATGTTGTAAATGCCACCAGGGCACCCAGACCCCATCTTTAGCTTTACCCTTGATTGTGTGGAAATTGGTCAAAATGTGTCTTTCAGCTCAGTAACTAGCTGATACTCTAAGTTGATACTGTTAGCTGATACTAACTGATACTAACTAGCTGATAATGTTAGTGTACTAATGCTGTTAGTGCAGTATTTACCAAGCCTACTGTGTGATGTGCAAGCTGCAAGAGGTATCACCCATCATCTCAACATTCATCTCAGACCCATGTATTAAAACAATGGGACAGTAAATATCCACTGTATTGATTACCGATTGTTTTTCCATCCTCACTTTGTGTTTCTCCTCTCCTCTTCCAGAGGTGTTCAGAGAGACAAATCTCTGTATCTGAGCTAATCTCAGGACAAATCTCAACCAGGGCCTTGAACTGCCACATCATTGAAACCTCCAGCCTCACCTCTACACGAAAACAGGCCAGTTTAGTCCAACCTTAACCCAAGGAGGACTCCACCAACCAAGAGACCACCTAAACCTGAACTAAACTTGAGTTCAACAACTCCAAACAAACAAAATGCTAAGCAGCTGAAAGATGGAATATTATGTGCACTCTCCACAGTGCTATTACATCTATTACTGGTTTTATCTTTTTCTCCTGATCATTTACTATCATTTAATTTAAATTGAAAATGTGTACACCAGCTAGGAGCGGTGGGCAGGCACTGTGCTGTGAACCATGCTGAAAGATGTATGTACCCCAAAAGGTAATTTCCAGAAAGCCCTGAAAAAGTTTCGAATTTAGTAAAAATGGTGTTTACAATAATTTCCAAAAAAAGGCTCTGAAGAGCAAGTGTAAATTCCTGTAACATAAAACTGTTTATTTCTCTTGACATCATAATTACTATATCCTTCTCCAACCAAAGTCAGAGGTTCACATCACACAAACGAAGGGTTAAAAACCAAATACAACAGATCCTCACAAAATGTTTCCCCAAATTATATGAAACGAAGCCTTTGATTTGATGCAGTACTGACTTAGGTACAACACAGTTTGTGTAGAGACAACAAACATGATGATTCTGACTGTGATAATAAGTGAATTCACAGTGCTTTATTCAGCTAAAGAAAGCCTCTTTGACTGTGCAATGGCTGAATAATTGTGTATGATTTAAGAACTCTGATTGTTATCTCACAGTGAGGCTCAGATCTGCAGGATACAAATGTATTTTAATCCTTGAAATAATGAAATATCAAACATTCTTTGTTAAATAAAAAGAAACACAAATACTCCTTTGTAGAATGACAGCTCCTCCTCCTGGCATATGTCTGTTGATAATAATAATAATTTGGATCCAAACTGTGTGTGAGTGTGTGAAGTGTTAATGAGAGAGTGGTGGACTGGGTTGCATGGTCTCTTTTGTCTCTGTTTCTCTGTGTTGAGAAGCTATTTAAGAAACTATAACTATTGGTGGGTTGGCTATGTTTTAATGTTGTTTTTTTAATCAGTTCAAGTTTTGTTTTAGTGTCGTTGATGATGATGATGATGATGATGATGATGATGATGAGAAACATATCTCTTGCTCTCTATGTCTTTGTATTACTGTGTTTTTTGGCAGATGAAAGGACTCTGGGCATCAACGACCATGAAGATTTTTTTATTTTTAGATTCTAATAATGTGTTCGAGAATAAAGTCAGTGCTGCATTGATATGCAGTCATTACTCAAAAACCTGCTTCTTTTATGTTGTTTATTTTGGAACTGTTTGTGATGCTGCTTTAATTAACTGCACATGATAATACACATTGCTGTAACTCAGTTCACCTTATGTCTGTATCTTGGCCTTTGCATTTATGCAGAGAAGGTGAGCTGTAAAAACAGAAGGCTTTGAAGTCTTGGAAAATATGTATTTTAACACACATTTCAGCCATGGGAGCCATGTGGCTTTAGTAGAGATGGAAATGAGAGTCAGTCATTCCACCACTTGGTTCCAAACTGAAATACCATTGGATTGAATACATTTTTGTATCAATATATGGACTCCAGATAAAGAATCTGACTTAAGTAATGTTTGATGATTGAAATTTGGCAGCAGCAATGATGTTCCGATCATCATTGTTTCTGCTGCTAATTATTGCTAATAGTAAGATTAAGAGACATTGAGAAGCATGTTGTATTGAAACAGAAGGACCTTGCAGTTATCCTCATCATGATAGTTATAGTTCTGACAGACATGAGCATGATGGGGCTACTAATAGTTTATGTTCATTTTCAGTCTTCAGTAGGAACAAGCATACAGTGGTGTGGAGGTGAGTGAGAGCCCACCAGGCATTTCTTCTCTTGTATTCAACATTTGCATTTTACACACACACACACACACACACACACACACACACACACACACACACACACACACACACACACATTTCTGAGGACAGTTACATTAGTGCAAAACATACAAGGTGTTGGTGGTGTCTCCAGGTGTCAGTATAGGCTGGCATTTAGAGAGATCATTAGTCGTATTCTCTTTGTTTTTAACATTGCTTATACATCTTTAACAAGAAACAATTCTTATAGATTCTATAGTTTTCTTAGTGGATCTAATTCCTTGTAATTATCACCACTATCCTGAAGTGTTCATAAAAACCTCAATTTCCACAAGGTTTTCTGTGACAGCTTTATACATTTCATATTTTGAAAATCCAGTAATACGCAAGTGGTTGGATTGTGTTTTATCAACAAATTTATCATTATTGAGTTCATCTGTGAAAAAAAGAAATGAGGATTTTGAGGCAGCTCATGTATTTCTCCTCTTTAATTACATTTTACCTCCACAAAGAGCTCTCATCATTTTTATCACTGCCATAAATCCACAGCTGCTTTTCTCTGTGTCATCAGGTACACACTGCCCCCTGATGACAACAATAGGGAACTGCACTTCCTTCTTATTTTTTTGTTCACTTAAAAGGTGCAATCTTAAAATTCAGCTCACCGTTAATCAGTAGAAATCCACCACAGTTCACAATAGATCTTCAGGGGAACAGTAAGCTGGGATTTTGTGGTTCTGTAGGATATTATTTATTTTGAAAATCAAACTATGTTAGCAACTCTTAGTGAACACATATGTTTAGAGTAAGCCTCCACACAAGCTCACAATGGAATACTGGGAGAATAAGCAACTAGAGGGGAAATAAGAGACAGTAAGCATAAGTTTAACTTTCTGGGTCCCTGGAAATTGAGATCAAAGGCTTTAAAGCTGCAATAATCAATATTGAAAATGTGTAAGGGAAAGAAGATGGTTATATGTAGGAAAGTAAGCCACCCAATAATATTTTATATCATTATTATACTTTATTTCATTATAATGTTCAGGTTATTAAAATGTCTTGTTTTCTGTAGTTGTCACAAGACGCTCTAGTCTCACATAAGAAGACATAGTACTTTAAGAGAAGCTGTTCCTCTGTTCCACCACTAGAGAGAGTCCCCTAGCAGGGGTAAACACGGCCAGGCCACTAATGCAGTGCGCCAAAGCGAAAAACAAAAGACTGTATACAAAACGTGTAACGATGTACCGTCTATATTTTGCAGGTGAGCAAGTATAAAACGGCTAATAACTTGACACTGTTGTAGTATTAAGTCCGCAAGGTTGTAGAGAATGTGGGAAAATTGACCGTTCATCCCCATTGTGTAAGTTTATGGTGTATTTGTTGTTATCTGTGTAGATTAGCCATGAAGCTAATTGTAAGCAGCTAAAGCTAATTTACCGGTCCATGTAGAGACCTCATGGTGCTGCATTTAGGTGTTTTTATACCTGTGCCCAACGGTTATCACAATGATACTAGACAGGAGTCACAGTAATATTTTTGACGTTGTTTGTTGTTTTGAGTTTGCATGAAGGCAATAACTCATTGTAATGCAGTGCGCCGAGCAAAAAAACAAAAGACTGTTTACAAAACGTGTAACAATGTACTATGTCTATATTTTGCAGACTGTTCCAGTACACGATAAACTCAAAAGCCACACTGGTTTTGATTCATTTTAATTCAAGTGTGCAACTAATGGAAAAAAAATGACTGTTACAAAGACTGCTTGTAGTGAGGAACCCACAGAGAATAGTCACCTGACTGCGGTTCCTTTCATCTCTGTGTAGAATTTTAGCTTCTTTCAGCACATTGTTTTTGTTTTACAGGGTGCATCTTTACTGTTTGGATTCAACCTGATTTCTAGTAATATTAGCAGATGTCTTCAGGAAAACGTTCTTAACCCATTGTGCACCACCTGCCTAGCATCATACAGCTGACCGACAAAGTTAGCAACTATCTATTGAATGTAATCAGCATTTAACTGCTAGCCAGCTATTTCTTCAGGAGTTTAACTTTCTGGGTCCCTGGAAATTTTTATCAAAATTGTGTTGATTGTTTATTGCAACAGTTAAAATAATAACAGTTATAGCCATAGGTAATGCTGTTATAGTATCTGCGTTCAATTGTTAATTGTTATAGTGGAAATATTCATATAAAAACTATATTGTTATCAATAATACTAATAAATAATAATAATAAGTAGAAAATTCCTGGATAAATTCTGAATGTGCCTGCTGCTTGGTACTTCATTCCTCTAGTTTCATTCTGTACAAAGGACATTACTTTCAGTTTCATTCATGTTTTAAAGACTTATCCTGACCTCAGTCGCTGCAGGTGTCCCTCAAAAAGCGTTTTGAAGCTGTCACAACTGGCCAAAATAACCTCACAATGATAGTTGAAGCTGAAGCAACTACTGAAGCAATGCTGAAGTAGCTGAAGCAATAGCTGAAGTAGCTGAAGCAATAGCTGAAGTAGTTGAATAAATAGCTGAAAAGCAGAATTGGAGTTTGAATGTCCTGAAATGGTTGAAAAGGTCTGAATAGTTGATGTAAGGTGTAATAAACAGCACAAAACTGTACAAAATATACAAAATGTAAAAAACTGGTTAGTTGAAAGCTTAATGGCCCAAATTGGTTGAAAAATAAAAACCAAAGAAAGAAGAAATCAAAACTTGTAATGCTAATATAGTTGAAAAAGCAGCTCATATTAACTGATGAACAGTGCTTTGAAAAGTTAGATGCCAAAATGTTTACTGGAGAAGCTGAAGTAATTTATCTGCAAAGGCTTAGAACTGAAAAATGTTGAAACAGTTGAAAGCCAAATTATTTACTGCCAAAGGTGGAAGTAGGAATAAAATGCCTTAAAAACGTGAAGTAATGATGATAAAAAATGAACTGCATCCTAAACAGTAGAAACTTCAAATTAAATTAACTTTAATCAATAAGCTAAATAATCTCATAATAGCTGGAAGTGTTGTGAACAGTTTAAAGTTCGAACAAAGTTTGTAGCTGAAAGTATGCTTAAGTAGTTGAATTTCAAAAATGTTGAAGTTTTGAAGCATTTGAACATCGTCTCCATTCACTAAAAATGTAAAAAATTGCAGAAAAAGATTATTATTTCAAAAATGATGAATATTATCAAAAGTTCAAAGAAAGGATAAATCTCCTGAAGAAACTGAATGTTTTGATAGTTGAACAGTTTATGTAGCAAAAAGTATGCAGGTGTAGCGTTAACGCTATATTTAATGATTTACTCTCGTTGAAATGGGGCACCAGTCCTCTAGGAGGACAACAATGAATTACTTCATTGCCAAATTTATCAATCTCATATCGGAAGCCATGACTTCTTGATTCAATGGATCTCCAGTTTCTACGTCAAAAGAATACAACAGGACAACAACTGGGTGTAAATAAAGGAGTTTATTAACTAAAGTACTATCTACAGAGTAAATGCAAGGTGTAATAATCATAAAGATGAAAATAATAATGAAATGAGCAGTGTGATGAGTTGGCAATGGTGGGAGAGAATATGTTATGGCTATACACTATGACTATACAGCTAATGATGCTACATCTACGAATTAGGTTTGATGATTAAATATTGCTATATTTCGACATCAACCCAGTCATGAGCAGAGTGTTAAGACCGGCCTACTGTGAGTTGCGCTGTAGCTGAAGACCCTCGGCTGGAACCCAGGTGGCTGTGGTTGCCGTGGTAACCCCGGAGACACGGGATCTAGGTGGATTCTCCTGGAGGCCGTGTCCCGTTATCACGATGACGGATTCTGCCGGTGTCTCAGCGGTTCAGCTCTGGTGGAGTTTGCCAGGAGACTTTCTGTCTCGGGAACTCTTGATTTCTGCTCGGCTTCTCTGCAGGCGGTCATGCAGATGTTATCTGCTGGCGTCTCTTGTGGGTTGATGCGAAATAAACTCTAATGCTCTTCACTTTGGTTGGATAACTTTAGAGGAGACTGGCGTTGACCAGATGACTCTAAAGTTGTCAAAATCTTCAAAAAGGAAAACTTGATGATGATTAAAAGTTACAAAATTACTCTGAGGCACTTCTGTTGCTTTGGTTCAGTTGGTTTTGACTTGGCTTATAAAAATAAAAGATTGTGCATGTAGACAAAAACCATGTTACTTGGAGCTTGTGGCAAAGAAAAATAAAAGACGCGAAAAGTGCAAAAATGACTAAGAGTCATGAGTTTGTGGCGAGCAGCTTAGAGCTAAGAGTTTACATGGCTACAGAGCCGGGCTTTGAACCGGGACTCTGAGCTTTGAGAAAAGTTCTCAGCCTCTAGTTTCTCGCTTCTCGCATCTTCTTGTCATCCTGATTTAGGCTTAGGCCTGGTTTTGGCTTCTGAACAGGCTTAGGATAGGCAATATGCTAGGAAAATAGGCTATAGGCTTTTTTTTGGCAATGTGTGAATTGTTCACGACTGTTTTATCCCCTGGGGGCTGGCACATGTTTCAGGGGCGTCACCCATCTTCTCCTGTGTTTCCACTTGGAGAAGAGAGTAATTTTCTACTGAACTTTAGAATAGTTTAAATCTACAGTTTACTTATAAACTTGCACATCCTTCTTCCACCATGACCACAAAACATTAAATGGAATAACATAAAACTACTTGCACTAATAATAGCAGAGAGGAGTAATAGGAGTGTTGATTTCATATTACATCCTTCAAACCTGGAATTAATCATGATACAAGTGGTTAATTGATCAAACAACAATATAAACATTTCCAAAAGCTAATAATCGATACATATGGATTACACAGCTGTTCTTTGACTGTAATAATAATAATATGCACATTCTGGATGTCATGTAGTGTGTTACCTTGTGTGAAGGATGCTGACAGTATGGTCAAATGAAGCACATTGTCTTAAAAATCTACATGTTACATTTCAAACATTCTATGGGATAAAAGTTTGGGTTAAACTATTGCATTGGAACATCTCATGAGTTAGAGAACAGTTAGATATTTAATTTTACATTCATTCTTTGATCTGTGTCTGTGAAGAGTGTTCTGCTGGTCACTACCCAGGATTGGAATGTGGGTTGTAGTTTATGACTCTTATCTAGAGGGACAGAGGAAGGGAGGTTGGTGTGTGTGTGTGTGTGCGTGTGTTCATGCATGGCACAGACAGGCCAGGATTCACACCTTAGTGTTAATCAGTCCTTTTTGTTGTTACTTGTCCTATACAAGAAACAATCAAATATCACTTCTCCAGTTGTCTGATGTCCATAGGTTGATCCTCTGGAGCTGACCTTTTGAACTTTGGTCTGGTTCTGTGTCGTTCGGCCATGCTAACAGCATGGTCTGTTTGTGGAAGAGGGGTCCTTTGTCTCTGTTTCCTATCAATCTGATAGTTTGATGGTGGAAAGAGTCGCAAAGTGTCAATTGGGGGTCCGTAACTCTGCATGTCCTTATAACGAACTTCCTTAATGGCTTTTGACTGATGCCAGGCCAGGTATGTACGCTACACAGGAGTAGTTAACAACTGAAGGAAAGTAAAAGAAGGCTCTACAACACCGGTTGAGCTGATTAAACTCAATATGTCTGCTGCTGTATTTACTGTTGTTCTGCCCAGTCTGAACCGTCATCTCGCTCTATGAGTACTAACTTGTAAACAGCTTTCTCTGTGTGTGTGTGTGTGTCTGTGTGTGTCTGTCCTCAACATTCCTAGCCAAGCATTCCTAGCCCTCAACATTCCGTGCAATACACACCCATTATAAACTCAAAAATGATCTGAAATTGTGATAAATTCAAAAACTGTACAAGATATCAAAAAGTTGAATACAAGTTTAATAACTGAAAGCTTGAATGAAGTCTGTAGCTGAAAGTATGCTGAAGTAGCTGAAGCTCAAAAAGGCTTAAGCTTTAAAGGATTTGAACAGTCTCTCCATTCATTTGATGGCAAAAAAATTGCAGAAAAAGCTTAATATTTAAAAAAAAAATAGTAGAAAAAAGTTGTATACATCCTATCGGATGTACAGAACAAGCTGAACGTTTTGAAAGTTGAATGGTTTCTGTACAAAAAAGTAGAGAAGTTCAAGATTGTGTAAAGGCAGAAGAAGTAAGAATAATAAAATACTAGAAAATTCCAGGGAAATTTTGAGTGCCACGGGGGCTACTGCCGGGATGAGTACATGATTTATTTCCAGTGTTCAAAAGTCACCCTGATCATACTCTGGTTTTGAGAAATGTCTTGATATAAAAGACTCTGATATAAAACAATGTCACATCCCTCAATCATGTATTAGGAAATATCTCATATTCTGTCTTGTTTTTTTTTTTTAATAAAACAAGAGGCAACATGTCTTCAAACTGGCATTTAAAGGGTTAAAATCCTGAAAACTAATAAACATTTGGTAGGTTTGAGCAGAACTGAAGTGGTTAAAAAAGACACTTTCTTGCAGAAATCCATACCTTCAGCTGTAACACAGCCAAAATGATCAGCAAATCAAAAAAGTAAAGTGAAGAAAATGTCCAAAAAAGGACAGAGGGACCCCTGAGGGTTAATAAATCCCATGAACCGCTATTTAAATTACCACTATTATGTTTTTTCCTGTGCTAAATTTAACATTACTGGGGAGGAGAGCAACGCGGCTAGAAGTGACAGCGAGAGAGGGCTAGTAGCTTCTCCTCTCCTCTGTCTCAGCGGAGACCGTCACAACTTCATTCACTCTTTTAACAAAACAAAACAAAAAAGCAACAAAGGAAGCAGTAAATGGACTTACATATTTAAGATCTAACTAAATGTCATTTAAGACCTAACATGCGGCTAATTTAAATCTAGCGGAGCTTGGAGAGTTGGTTATCTGGTTGCTAGGCGCACGCACGCACGCACACAGGTCAGGAGCTGCCGTTGCCATATTCAGATATTCCTTAAAATGAGTGAGTAAGCTCAGTGCGAAGACAGAGTGAGATTCTTATGAAAAAAAAAGACGATTACATTAGGTGTCAATGAGAGTGAGACAGGTATTGCTGCCGGACTCGGCACCCCCGTCTACATTTTGAGAAAGAATTATTTGTCTCCTTTTTACGGTTTGGCCATGAGCTCGAGTTTTTTTACTTTTTTACTATTTTTTACTGCTTCACGCACTCTAGCCAACTGACTGTCACTCTAACTTTGTTACTAACTTTGTTTGTTGCTAGTTGTTGTGTTTTGGAGAGAGCAGAAGTTTTCCTCCGTTTTATAGTTTGAATCACATTTCTACGTGGAGGTATGAGAGAGCTGGGTGACTCAGAAAAAAGGTGAAATTTTGTAGAAAAAAGGTGAAATTTTGTGGGTTTTTAAAGAAAATTCCAATGCATTCCTAATGCATTATTTATTCCCAGTATTTTGGGAATAACTTTGGGAAAAATTGGAATTTTAACACCAAAAGTCATAGCACCTCTTTCGGGATCAAGACACACGTTTTGATGTATATATTACCGGGGTTTTCTCAAAGCTGCGGGACAAGTTACGCGCCAAAATTTGGTGGAAGCATAATAACTAGAAAAAAATTCCAGGGAAATTTTGAGTGCCACAGGGGCTACTGCCGGGATAGGGTTAGGGTAAAAAATCTTCTCTGTGTCACTGTAGCGATGACATCACGCAGCCCTTGGCTGTCAGAGGTCAGGTCAGGAGCGGCCGTTGCCATGGCATTGTGAAAATCTGCCCAGAATTTGGCTACTACATGGCTTCAAACAGTTGCAAATTATGAGAAAACCGTTACTTCTTTTCAAAAACCGAAAACACCGTGACAGACACTGAAGCCAGAAGTTTCTTACAGTCTCTATTTTATTCAGATATTCCTTAAAATGAGTGAGTAAGCTCAGTGCGAAGACAGAGTGAGATTCTTTTGAAAAAAAAAAGACAATTACATTAGGTGTCAATGAGAGTGAGACAGGTATTGCTGCCGGACTCGGCACCCCTGTTTAAATTTTGTGCAGACCCTGCCTGTCAAAGTTACATTTTATGAATCCCGACAACTATGTCTACATTTTGAGAAAGAATTATTTGTCTCCTTTTTACGGTTTGGCCATGAGCTCGAGTTAAAAATAAAAATAAAGGTTATTTTTTACCGCTTCACGCACTCTAACTTTGAAGAAAAGGTGATTTCCACTCCTCCTTTGAGTGCTCATAGTTTGAAAAGTTTACATGTTGTGTAAAAACAGTTGTTGTGTTTTGGAGAGAGCAGAAGTTTTCCTCCGTTTTATAGTTTGAATCACATATCTACGTGCAGGTATGAGAGAGCTGGGTGACTCAGAAAAAAGGTGAAATTTTGTAGAAAAAAGGTGAAATTTTGTGGGTTTCTAAAGAAAATTCCAATGCATTCCTAATACATTATTTATTCCCAGTATTTTGGGAATAACTTTGGGAAAAATTGGAATTTTAACACCAAAAGCATAGCACCTTTTTCAGGATCAAGATGCACGTTTTGATGTATATATTACCGGGGTTTTCTCAAAGCTGCGGGACGAGTTACGCGCCAAAATTTGGCAGAAGAATAATAATAAGCCCGAAGGAATAATAGAGGAGTGCCTCGAGGCTCTCCTCTCAGCTACTCTAGCTGTAGAGGAGTGCCTCGGAGCTGAGCACCCGTGGCACTAATAAAGTGTATTACCTGGTAGAAAACAGCAAAAGCTGCGGCGAAGCGCATTCACTGCAAGACTAATGAAACATATGGTCCGTTTTTTTATTATCAAAACAAAAAACAGGAAACGGTGGTTTTCCATTATTTCATTCCCTATTTCTATATTTACATTTCAAATTACAAATTCGTTGTCTGCACAATACACAGACCAGGTCGCTACTGTCATTGTATTTCAAAATAAAAGCATGCCTTTTACAATAACACCAACAGAACAAACAAAAACCATAAGCTTCAACCGAATCACCTTCCATTTCAACTGAAATGCCTTCCGTTTCAACTGAAATTCTCTTGCTTGAACACAATATTATAAAGGAGCATTTCAGCTGTGTATATGAGAGCATTTTTCTAGTATGTGTTCAAGCATTACATGTGTGTGTGTGTGTGTGTATGAGTTTTCAATTGTGTGTGTGAGTGTTTCAGGTGTGTGTATGGGAGAGTTTCAGTTGTGTGTGTGAGCGTTTCAGTTGTGTGTATGAGAGTGTTTCAGTTGTATATGTAAAAGGTTTCACTACTTCTTGTTTTCAGTTTTGTATGTGGGCGCATATTTTTCAGTTGTTTGTGTGAGAGGATTTCAGCAATATGTGTAAAAGGTTTCACAAGTATATATGAGATCTTTTGAGTTGTATGTGAGCATAATTTTTCAGTTGTGTGTGTGTGAGAGGGTTTCAGTAGTGTGTGTAAAACCTTTTAACTTGTATGTGTGTGAGGTTTTCAGTATAGTACGTGAAAGAGTATTGTTTCATGTGTGTATATGCATGGTAATTCTGGATAATGTCCCTGATGGCCCCTCATAGTGGCAGGTTTCTTCTTTAGGGGGTGAAAATGTGCCAAATTAGCTGGAGTAGTCTGATGTGGAGGCACAGGTGACACCGCCATTTTGCCTGAGATGGAGTTACACACCATTTTTCTTTTTTTCAGAATTTTTTCAGAAAAAAGAAGTCGTTGCAGGATGTGGATAACAGTTCAGAAAGGCTGAGGTTGTTTCCAAGTTCAAGAATGAACTTTGACACTCAACTTGTAAACCACACAAGAGTCCATTAACTGCTGAAAAAATCAGAACAACTACATTTCCATGGCAGCTGAGCAAAGTCCATCTTTGCATGACACTCATGTGGTATGTTTGAAGGCTAAAGCATAGCTACTCAATGGACATTAGTATCAGGTATCAACCTGAGTATCAGGTTCATTCCTGACCTGATACTAATGGCAGGAATAAACTTTGAAACTCAAAAAATAACAAAATAATTTTACTCAGTGTTTATTATTATAAAAAAGTAAAACCACTTCAAACATCTGTTAAGAACAAAAAATTTAAATTTTTGCAGTTTGTAAAATCACATTAAGAATATACAAGTATGAAGGCATCAGTCTTAGGAACAGTAATCAGTTTGACTTTATGATATTAAGCTTTACAAACATGTGACTTTATCATTATGGGTTACTGAGAGTAGATTGATGGGCAAAAATATCAATTTTATCTCTTCAGAATTAAATCTATAAAACAATAAAAAGTGCAAAAAGTGAATGGCTCTGAATACTTTCTGATGTGACACAAGTCATTTTGACCATCTGCATAAAGAGAACTTAGACTATGGTGTGAGCTGCTAGCGTATTTTCCTCTCCAGTGAAGTGGGCAGGCGGCTTGATGTCTTCTCAGGAAGCACTAACTTTAGCTTCCTCCTCTGGGAGGAGCCTCCCTCCTCTGACATGTACTCGTGCTGCAGTAGTGCAGCACCGCCTGTGGAGGATCCACTCTGTGTAGATGTACTAGGCTCAGAGACACCTGATACAGACACATTTGCTGTATGCATGCCATCTCCAGACACCCCCACCACTGGTCCTTCAGTTAGAACCACACCCCCAGTTAATATATTGACTGTTGACCCATCAGGTACACGTCTAATCCCTGTCTGACTGTTATTGTTTGACAAATTCTCCAATGTGGTCACTGATCCCACTGCCTGAGAGGTTACCCCAGACAAACCATCTGTATTTGGTGCCTGAGCCTGGACAGGGAGGCTCTCCTTCGTATGGAAAGCTTGAAGTTCTGGGGGCAGCTGATGTAGTCCTTCCACAGTCCGAAGGCCTGGTCCTTGGGCTGGATCATGCTTCAGTCTAGGTACAAGAGCGGGGCTGTCGGGAGGCAGCTGGCTCTGAGAGAGGGACTGAATGAGTGAGGGATAAATAGCTGAGTTTTCTGCTAAATTCGGGGCAAAACCACCAGCTTGGGAGGTATGAAGAGGAGCAGTCTGTATTGCACTTGCTTGCAAGTGGTTAGCATGTACAGTGTTAGCCAAACGAGAAGTAAGAGGAGACATGAAGCTTACCCCTGTTTGCCTGCTAAAGCTCTCTAGGGCTCCACTGGAAGTCAAGTTGGGCCCACAAGCAATGGAATTAGCTGGTTCATTGGGGAACAGTGCATCAGATCCTGGAGCTATGGTATTGAATAGAATACTCCCTCCTTGAAGAGAGAGGCTGCTGCCCGTAAGTGGTGAGCCAGCTGAGCCCAGCAGAGACAAGTTGGTATTCCTCTCAACAGCAGGGAGAGACAAGGGCTGCTGGGAGCAAAGCTGAGCATTTCCCAGAACCAATCCAGCTTTCAAGTTTTGTCCTTGACTAGTGGCAATAGCAGAGGCTGACTGATCAGCAATACTGGTGGTATCACCAGACTGGATGATGTCTGGGTGTGTGTTCTCATCCTGGTAAGCTGTATTTTCCTTGCAACCTTGCTCACTTTTTGAAGTTTTGTTTTTCTGCTTCAAGGTTGTTTTGCTGTTTCCTCCTCCTCTGTCCTCTTCTACTTTCTCTTCATCAGAAGAGCCAGTTCTCTTGGTGGATTTCTTCATTTTCTCACTGCTAACTTTTGTTTTCTTGCCAAAGACTTTTTTCTCTTCTCTTTCTTTTCCATTCTGCTTTTTCTCTTTACTTTTCTTGTAGCTGCTTTTGTCCGAGTGGCCCTGTTCATTTTTCCTCTTAGGATGGACTCTGCTCTTTTGTAGAGGGCTCAAGTTTAGTTTAACTTTCAGTAGCCCATTGGATTGGATTTTAACATTGTGTCTCTTTTTTTGTCCTTTCTTCTCGTCTCTGGAGGTCCTCGCCTTCTCCTCTCTCTTGTCCTCACCATGAATATTTTCTTGCTCTAGGGTTCTCAAATACTCCAGATCAAATTTTACATTTCTTGATTCTCTTCTTATCTCTGGGTTCTTCATCAAGTCAAACTGGTTGTGGTTAACATTCCTAGCCTTCTCAATCAGTCTGTGTTGTGGAGGGAAGCTATCAAATAGAACAGAGTCTCTCATGCTGGTGTGAATCTTCCCTGATCTCATGGTCTGCTCTGATGGTCTGTAAGTCCTATGGCAGCTATCGCAGTGGAAAGTCTCATGTCCGCTACTCTTACCTTCCACACCAGTCCTGTAGCTGTCCATGTCTCTTCCTGTCTTATAGGCTGATAGGGTCACTGGTGTCTCGAAGGTTTCTTTCCATGGATGAGGGGAAGAGTTGGAGTTGCCAGGAGTAAGAAGCCTGTCCCTGCTCAGGAATCCCCGCTGAGTCTCAGGCTTTCTCCTCTCTTCCTCTGTCATCACCCTTATTCTCGTCTTGTCTCTTTCCTCCTCTGCCTCCATCTCTCTGTTTATCCTGTTGTTCCATCTCACTGGATTCAGCCCCACCCCTCTCTGTCCTTTGGTGCTACAGTCCAAGCACCTAAAATGGCCGGCGTCCTCATCTGCTCTGGACCAAAACTGGCCACCATGGTTTTCTAGCCTTGTGTCAAACATCATGGCTATCTTCTCCAATGGCTGACTGCTACTGGCCTGCACAAAATCATCCCTCCTGTTCTCACTAACCTCTAGGTGGCTGATATAGTTGTTGATCACTGGGATGCTTCTCTCCTCTTCCTCTAGTTGTATTTTACTTTCTTTTAGTTTCTTCCTGTGAGAGACTCGATAGTAAATCAGGACTACCAGCAGGGTCAAGCCAACACCACCTGAAGCACAGCAGGACAGGAAGTGTTTTAAATAGTGGTGTCTTTATGTCTTTTCACATTCATCTTCACAATGTTAGCATTTTACATTACAAATTGATTGAGACCATATCTAGTCCAGGCAATACAAAAGATTTCTATTTAAGCACTAATTTAAGTAAAACAAATTGAGAGTTAAAAAATAATTTAAAGAATTGTGGCAATTAGAAGATTTGTTCACAAGAGCAATGTAAATCTGCAGGGATATCAAGTTAGATGAACACAAAGTTTCACTATTGAACAATAGCAAACCGTCTTGCAGTATTTAAATCTTGAGTTTGAGACTGGATCATTCAAACTGATGGATCTGTGTAACTGTGTCCCAGCATATCTAATTCCACATAAACTGACCTACAAGACTAAAGGTGGCTCCACATAGTGATATGGCATAGTTCTTACAAGTTACCTAGCTGGCTTGCTAAACAGTGGCCCAGAAGTTAGCTAGCTTAACTCACCTAACTGCTTTTTTTGTAAACCTTCTATGTTACCAGCCAGCATCCTTGCATCCTTGCTAGCAAGCCAGCAACAGTTAAGCAGTTAAACAACATAATAAGGTACAATTTACATGGCACAAAATATGCTTGTTCCCCCATGTAGAAAGTTTTTGTAGACAGTGTTTGAAGTATATAAACCAATGTCACAGTTGTATAGCAACTGCCTGCTGCTGGAGAAGGCAGGGGCACAACGAAATATGGACAACAAGACAAACAGATAGGCTACTGTGAAGAAATAGTTGTTCTTGAGTTGTTCTGGTATAGTTCTTTATATTAATAAACTGTAATTATAATGTATGGTAATTAGTAATGATTACATAAGTAGTAGTTTGAATGCACAAATAAAAATACAGTTATGATCATTAAAAATGAAAGACACAACATCTAATTATCTAATTTAGCAGTAAGTCATTAGAGGTATAAATGAGCGCAGTGTATTTGTACGTATGTATCATATCAGTATTATCTTATGATCTGTTGTGGAGTTAAAATTGTGTATTTTGTGTATTTCAGTCAATTGGAACTAATGACGGCAACAATGTTTTTATGATAAGGATAAGAATTATCTTTAACTTTTCCTGATTATTCAATGATATGATAGCAAAACTTGAAAATAGAAACCATTTTTCTCTCATTGCATTGTGTATCATTCTCACCAATAAAGCAGATGACTGCAGTGATAGCCAGATCCTGAGCATATTGCAGTGGCATCACACTGTCTCTTGTCTCTATCTTCACTGTGTATTCTGAGTGGATGGGACACAGGTCGCCTCAGGTTGGCTGGACTATTGAGATGGAGGCCTATGTTAGCAGCAAGTCATGTCTGGAGCATCTTGTCAAACAGGTAATACTATAAACATACAAGGTCTCATGGGACATAAAATGCAAAGTTTGTCATATTAATGCAGTGTATGTGAGGGAAAATTAATGTCAATACAACTACTCTTATTTAGATTGGGTAACATATCTGTTACTGAGGTGTGCATGTACAGTATGTGTGTTACCTATAAAGTGAGCCAGTCTGTGGCAGATGACAGCATCCTCAGAACAAACCACAGAGAAAGCAGGGTTGGGGGGACACATGCAGGGCCATGATGACTGCCAGCAGCAACATCAGCAAAACACCTGCTGATAGATTCACATTTCCTTAAAAAAAACCTGCATGAAAATTATATACTTAAGAAAAGAAAAACTTTATTACTTCACTAAAGTGCATTATACTCCCTGGTCATGTTGTGTGTGAGGTCTCTTCCATAGGGTTGTAACCTAGATTCTATATGCTCGTGACATATGAACCTTTTAGGACCCTTCGGGCATCTGGGGCTGACCTACTGACCGTCCCAAGGTGTAGAGCAAAACATGGTGAAGCAGCACTTTGTTATCATGCAGCACAAACCTGAAATAACCTACCAGATGATGTGAGACAAGCCCAATTTTAAGTCAAAGCTAAAAATGTTCCTTTTTTTAACTGCCTACTCCACCCTGTAATGACTACTATCTTATTTTTGATCTCAATTTAAAATCAGTCAAAATTTTTTATCTTAGCACCTTGTCTGCACCTTTGCTATTTTTAAAGGTGAATTTTAAATTGTAAATCTTAATTTTTCCTCTTTACTTTTCTTTCTCTTCATTGTAAATCTGTATCATTTATTATGTTTTATATTTTATTGCTCTGTAAAGCAATTTGAATTGCCCTAGTGTCTAAAATGGGTACCACTTTACATAAGTCTACCCTTATAAAGGATTTATGAATATTTTATAACTAGTTTATTAATTAACTTGTCAACACTTTATAAAGCATTTATAAGTTGTTATAACACATTAGATAAAAACGGCAACAGTGATCTGTTGCTTGCCAAATAGTGAACCCACATGTATATGTACTGTTCAGCCACATCTCATTAGCTACTGAGCTTTCTTTGTTTTATCCATCATCAAGTGTTTGTACCTGCTCCTTCTTCACATATTTGTATAAATTATAATTCATATATATTATAATTCATGGTATCAGATTGTTCTGCACAGTGGATATTAAAATTGAGATGCTTTTTTCTGGTTGATATCTGCTTTAGGACTCTAGCATTGCAGGTAGTTACAAACATTTATAACTGATAAAAGGAGCCTTATTATAAAGTGTAAAACGCATCATAATGTATTAATCAGTTACAATGAGGCTCCTTAAATGGTAGAAACACATTAGTAAGATTAATGAATACTAAGCATTAACTTGATCTTGCCATATAGTGAACCTGCATCAATATATTGTAACCTGGTTATAATGTCTGATTTATAAAGTGTTAACAACTGAATCAATAGCCTAGTTATAAACCATTTATAAATCCTTTATAAGGGTAGTCTTATTAATGTGGTACCCTAAAATGTGCCATACAATGTGCCTTATAATCATACATTAAAAAATTTTTTTTTTATTGATATTTATGTCCAAAATTGTTGTCATAGACATGAACCCCCAACACACACACACAGCTACAAAAAATAGTATTAAGTCATTTGCCTCTACAATAAATTGTCTTTCTCAGATAGAGAGAGTGAGAGAGAGAGAGAGAGAGAGAGAGAGACAGAGACAGAGAGAGAACAGAGAGAGAAACAGAGAGAGAGACAGAAAGAGAGACAGAGAGATACTTTATGTGTGGCATCATCAGAGGAGGTGCAGGTTGTCCCTAGGGAACTCTGATGGATGACAGCCAGACATTGTAGCTGAGTGAGGCCTATCATGTTTCTGCTGAAGCTCTTTTCCTAATGGACTTTCCTTCGGTGGGCTGTCCTCTTTGATGAAAAACATGAGTTACTCCACAAAACCAATGTTCCCATGTTATAACCCAAGTGATCATGACCAACCAGAGAGTTACTCCAATGTTGGTGTAATATCGTGAAAAACTGTGGTACAGTCTAAATATTCTCATCAAACCTCAACATAAAATCATAAAAATCGTAAAAAAATGACTGAATGTAGCTTTAAGTTAAACACTACTGCTGTGTGTGATCAGTTAGTGCTAACTGACTCTCAGTTAGTACTGACTCTGACTAACTGACTCTCAACAGAGGCAGTTGGTAATGTGTGGTCTATGACTAGTTTACATCAGGGCTGGATTAACCCCAAGACACCAACCCCAAATCTGCTGTATGACAGTCATTACTTCACTGAACACACTGTCAACTGAAATATTAAAGGTATTAAAACGCATCAAAATGCAGGACCTAGCTCAATGCAGTAACTATTTAGTTTTTCATTATGTTTTAGGGGTTGCATTCTAGGCTACCAAAAAACGTAATCATATGAACGCAAAGTCTCAGTCCAGGGCAGTTCCCCACTTTGCCTGTAATCCAGACTTGGTGTCCTTGTCAGTTTGCGATAGTAAATGAATTACTGTTTAAGGACTAGTACAAACTCACCTCAAACATTTTAAATAGTATGGCTTTCACTCAAGCGTTTCCATACCACATTACTGTGCGGTCTACAAGGTGTTGTAAATATGTCAGGTTTCTCTCTTAGACGTGATTTGAAATTTTAATGATTTTTTTCCTAATCTTTAGTCTTTGGTACAAATTTTCCTTCACGCTTTGAATCAGATTCACTAATCCCAAGGGTCACGTATACATCCTCTCCCTCCATCCGAAAAGACTATGATGAGACAATTCAATTATTTCACTAGGAGAAAAAATATGCACAGCTGATTAACAAACTCTAAATCAAGCTCCAGTTTATTTATTGTCACTGTCATATGCAATGCACACACACACACACACACACACTCACATACACACACACACACACACGCTTTCCATGGTACCCAGTTAATGAGCTGTCGACCTATCTTTTCTCATACACCAAAGAGAACACTGAACTTGTGAGAAAGTCTTTGATTTCCTTGATTTGCTTTATATCAGTTGTTTTACTTCAGTTTCTGAACATCCATACACCTCCACCTAAACCAAACAAATAATGATTAGAGAGCAAGATCAGTTGAAAACCCATTACAAACTGCTTACCCATCCACCAGAAACCAAAGTTCCACTCCTGCTGAGGGGATGGTACAGTCCACTCGCATATTAATCCATAAGACTGAACTATAGCTCTGTGGAACTGTCTGCTGCTGGTTGCTATAGTGGTGTAGCAGGTACTGTGTATGTCTAGCTTAGGTTACCTGGCCTTGTCTGGAGCATGCTCAGTAGAGCTGGCTGTCACCTGAGAGGCACAGATGTCAGGTCTGACTCACTTTCCATTATCTTACTTTCCACCTTCCATTTAATAGGACTATCTATAAAAAATAATTTTTTATTAATTTGTCTTATTTTCATTCACAATTTAAAGCTTCAAAAAATGTTTTCATTTGTTTTACTTTTAAAGTTGGCAGGAAGATGCAGAGTTCCTATCTGCTGGATGTGTCTTTAAAAGCACAGAAAGAAAAGACAGGTCACATATTGGGATTTTGGTCTCAAGATGATTGTAATGAGCAAATGAGGACACAATGTACCTTTACCTTTTCTTTAACATTCACTTAAAGCTGCAGTAACCACAATTTTATATAAACAATGGACAAATGACTATTAGTGATGTGGAGGGGATTGCTTGTAGTAACAATGAACCCACAGATATTCGTTACCAACTATTCCGTTACCCCTTTCTCTACAGAGCATTTTAGCATCTTTTAGCTCCATATTTTTTATTTATTTTGGATAACTACAAACTCTGTCCTCACTAACCTCATTTCCAGGCGACTACTTTCACAGCACCAAACAACAGCCAGACTGTTAGCAACTAGCTGGTGTGGAACATTTATCAGCTGAAGAGCCAGACATTTTTCTCTGAAGTAGTTGGACACCAAAACAGAGCTTTAATCAGAGTGAATCTGAACTTGTAGTCCATCAGATGGACACTGTGTCTGCTGGATGAGTAAATAAGCAATTGTTATTTGCTAACACATTAGCGTTAACAAGCTGAGCAGGTAGTGTACTACAGGTTTAATATTTTCTGCTCCTATAAGAGCAGTGAGAGACTGAAACAGAACAGTAAAGTTGCGGGACAGAGATAAACAATGAGCTGCAACTGCAGAGTCAGGTAATAATTATCTGTAGGTTCATCACTATGAGCAGACCCTTTCACATTGTTATTCTAAAAACATATATTACAGCTAAACATAAAGCTAAGTATTTGTTGTCCTACTCCAGCAATACAGCACTAAAGTTACCAAGAAAGGAATCAGTTTGTCCACATAAAGGTACAGACATTGATATAAGTATATGTCATCACAGCCCACAGAGCTAAGTGGCTCAGGGAGACTTGAGGGTTTACTACAATGAACATGGCAAATTTCATAAAACTTACATAGGTAGCCAAAGTAACCAGGCCAGCTAGTCTTGTACTGTAAAAACAAAGTGATCAGATCAAGCTGAATAAGTGGAGAATACAACAGTGACTCTGAAACTTTTTACATCATTCCTTGTAAGCATGATTTACTAAAATGAATGATGAAATACAGATAGTCATAGTGCCTGTCATATAAAGTTAATATTACTGTCATTGCCTTTTTCAATTTGAGGAACAACACTGAACATCAGTAAGCTTGTTTGTATTTTAGTAAAAAGGTCATTTTCAGCAACACTTAAACTTAAATGCAACCATATTATTAATATTTTGCTTGTTGTAGCAGCCTGTTAACAGTCTCCCCGTCTGAACCCTACTTGGTGAGCTTCAACTTGTGATACAGTTGTGTCATCACATGGTCAAGACTATCTTTCCAGCAGCCCCAGGGGACTCAATAATGTCATGATGGGCCTGGGCAGCCTTGTCAAGTGGATACTGGGAACCGACGACTGGACGCAGCCAACCAGTTTCCATCCCTGCGTAGAGCAATGCTGCACACTCCTTTTTCTCCTCCTGACAAAGGAAGATGGAGAAAAGATATATATAAGAATTATTTTTACTAACTAGAGTATTGTATCAGGATCAGTTTTTCTTGTCTCCATGTCAAAAATTGTTTGGTGTCCATTATTACCTCTAGCACATTTATTTTTCAGTAGGATTATGGGAAGAAGCCATTACATTTTTTTCTGTGACGTCTTGTGCATATTGGTTGACACTAGAGATGAAATGGTTACTGGTTTCACGCTAAATCACAGTATAAATGCCTGACGGTTTTTATTATGGTTTAAATTTTAATTATCACTATAACTGTGCACAGAAAGCAGCGTGGGTTTATTTTCTGTTGGTCAAAACATGGTGGAACAGAGAATTATCACCTAACTCTGCAGTGAATCACCAGAGATTTTTCAGCCTGCTAATACCCTTTTTTTGGGACCAAAATTAGTGAGTATAAGCAGGTTTTTTTAAACGTAGGTAAATCTAATAAAAAAAAGACAACTGACTTTTTACACTGCCAGATGACTTTGCCTTTCAGTTCGGAGAGGACTCACACAACTGCAACTACAGAGCACACACACAGACTAGCTGCTCTGTAAACTGGATAAAATGGATCCTTTGCGTCGCTATTGTTGCTCCCGTCAGTGTTGGAGCCTTGGTGTGAGATGCTTCTATCGGTGATTGTGTGTTTCTGAAACTTATTTCTGGGCTGATCACTATTTCATCCTAGAGTGCAGTGTAGCCTGACGCTGGACAGGTAACAGGTCAGTCTAAAGTGTCTGTGCTGAAAGACTTCACAGCACAGAAAATAGTAACAATAATAATAATTATATAATAATATAATAAAACATTAATAGAATAATAATGATGATAATAATACTTTTTCTATTCCCTTGTTTACAGTGGGCATGCAGCAGGCAAACCCAGTACTGCTAATGGTCCTTTGTCCTCATCTGTGACATAGATGTGTTGACATATTAAATGCAAATATTCATTTGGTGAAATTATTTCAGTTTGTGCTTTACCGGCACATTTAAACAACAACGTGATAATACTGGTAACCATGATCGTTTTGGTCACTATAATCGCGATATTACATTTTTATACCGTTTCATCTCTATTAGACAATGGCCTTGGAAGAGGATTGCACTCTCTGACTGTCTTTCTGCCAGTCCCAATTCGTATACAGCATTTCACTTAAGTGTATTGGCTTATACGTAGAACAACTTTCATTAATCTCAGTCACATACAGCTATGTTGCATGAATCTGTCTCATGTAACCTCATCCAAAGTGTGTGTAGGCTTTAAATCCCAAATCCATACAAATCCCATCCAGATACAACTATTAAGTGTGTTTAAAACATGGCTTGTGTGATGTCACTGCTTTGTACCGGTGTGGCAAAGAAAAGAGCCACTCCCATGATGCTGCTCTCTTTAGCCATGATGTCTCTGGGGTTGATCTCTATGGGGCCCCTGGAGCCAACAATCTAAAGTGGAAGAGGAAAGCAGAGATGAGAGAGATAGTGTGCAGACATGTGGAGAAATGAGCTACACTGGGACACAACTACTGTACAGACTTATAAACCAACAAGGTAATAGAGTTATACTGAGATAGTTACCCAGCTGTGATACGACGGTGATGCTACGACTAAACATCAGGTAATTAGAGTGCTAAATAAATAGAAACTTTAAATAAATAGAAGCCGACATGTAAATCTATGTATCTCATGACAGTTATCATGAGATAACCTGGTAGCCCGGTTTGGGGAAATCCAGGGCAGACTAGACACCTTATTTCCAAGGTGATGCTAGGTTCTTTTTTAAAAAAAATAGGTTGAGAGTCTACCAAAGAAGACTATTTAAGATGCACAGGCTTCTGTCTTCAGTTCGGACCAGGGTCTGACCTTCACTGAAAAAAATGTGGAGTGTGATTTATTTAAAAAAACCTCGGTAACAATTTCCACACACAAATTCCTAGTACATTTAACTCAGGATATTCTCAAGTAAAGTCTACATACCAATAAGTATTAAGTTTAACCAAGAAACACTTGTAAAGTTTAATAGCAAATTTGTGACTCTGTAACAATTTCCACACAGAAATTCTCTGTAATTTTTACTCTGGAAATTCTAATAAGAAACACATAACATGAAATAACCTTTTTAACAGTACCTTTATTTTCCAACACAGGTGAAAGAGGTCACTGCTTACAGTATTCCAACATACTGACTCTGGCATTACCAGATACATTCCAAAACAGTGTTGCCAGTTAGAATTTAAGAACAACTTTCACTAAAAGCCATCTGTGTGGCTGTTTATTGTTTGCTCTGACACATTTTTAAATGGGACATTTGACCTCTGATGCGTTGTATGTCAGAGAGCCTTGACAAGAACATTTACAAAGAAAATGTCCAATGAAATGCCTAAAGGTATCACTTTAAGGTGAAACAACTGCAAGTACCATAAAGTGCAAAAACGGCAAGAAACATGAAAGTGCAGTCAGAAATATGTTACTTTCTTTAAAAGGTAACTCCAACAATTGTATGTAACCATTCACAATGTGTTCTACCTGCAATACAATTCCATATGCCAGTTAGCATAACAGAATACACAAACTGGGCTCAGGCTCAACATTTAGAACAGGATATTTCTTTAACTAGTTTTTCTTACTAGCCACCAAGTATTTCCTCTGAACCACAAATTAAACAATGCAGTTGTTTCAGAAACGTGCATGAAAACAGTCATCTCATGATATGAGTTTGTTGTGCAAAGCCCGGACTTTGGGAGACATCTTCAGGATGTCAAGCTCAAGAAAGAGCTTCTGAAACACTTCGAATGTGTATTTCAACTTTGGTGGGTAACTCAGGTTCATTGCATGGATAAAGCCCATCAGCAGCAGGCAAGCCTTTGCCACACTTTTACAATCATCAAGAACCTCTTTTCCCTCGATGATGATCGACACATGGTCAGGGCTGTGGTCTTCCTGTGCAGTATTTACATGGATGACAACGATCTTCAAGACGTGATGAGCATGGTCATTTCTGATGGTTTCTTTGTTGACATCCTGTCAAAAACATGTGAATCAGTGCTCAGAAGTCAATATACTATAGATATTTTCTTTAAAGTTCCTGAATATACAAGAGGTGATTCACAGGGTTGGCTAATTAAAGTGGCCATTTAATACTTATACAATAATGCAACAGAAATAAGATGTTCAGAACAAGACATTGGTTAAAGGATTTACACAAGTATTGATTTGAATCAATTTACTTTTACATAGATAAAGACTTAACTAAAGTTATTAAATGTCTTTTCACATCTTTCTCAGTTCAAGTTAACCGTACTTGTGCCTTTCATGTATTAGTGTACATTTGGGTCAGAGGTAACAATTGTATTTTCTCAGAGATGATAAACTGGCATTGTTCAAAAACCCAGAAGGTTGTTAAAAACACTTGATATTTTCAGAATCCTCAAAGACTCTTGGAGAAAACAATCCTTTTGCATCACTGTTTTGTTTTGACTTAGAAAATTGTATTTTCTCAGAGATGATAAACTGGCATTGTTCAAAAACCCAGAAGGTTGTTAAAAACACTTGATATTTTCAGAATCCTCAAAGACTCTTGGAGAAAACAATCCTTTTGCATCACTGTTTGGTTTTGACTTAGAAACCCAAATGCAACTTATACTCTTATAAATACTCTTATAACACACTGACTCCTAAGTCAACTGTGCCATCACTGCTTCACTAACAAACTGCATTTAATGTTACTGCAGTGATAGCAACTTAGCTTGGCTAGCCTCAATGTTAGACAATGCCTGGGTTAGCATAGCGGCTAGCACCGTTTGCGATTAGCGTTAGCTTCGCGGCTAACACCCTTAACGATCTTTTAAACATTTTAAACCAATAACAGTGATACAGTCTCTACCACTGCAGTGTTAAAAGCTCAATAACTCCTACTAGTTTTAAGAGAAGTATCTGAACAAAGCAGGCATTGTGTTGTCAGTTCACCCAACAGGTGACCTCAGAAAAAGTACGTTATGACTTAAGTCCAAAGCGGTCCGCGGACGCGGGAAGAGCGGAGGAGCCCTTAGCTAGCTAGCTAGCAGGCTAAAATATTCAAACACTGACGAGCCAACATAAAAATAAAAAGTTAATTAATCATATACATACCCCAAGGGTCCACGTCCATCAATTGTCTCATCAAATGAGCACTCAAACGATCTCCCGGTCGAGGTGTGTTGTCCAGGAACCCCGTTCTTGCTGCTGCCTCAGAAGTCAAAAGTACTCTGACCTCACCTGCTGAGCATAATGCAATATTGCAAGCTGACCTCCTATTACCAAAGTAAATTTTACTTGCTTATGTCAGGTTGTACAGTCAATACAATTGTTAATAAAACTCCAAGTGTTAATATTACTTGGAGTGATGGATAATATTTACTTATCAAAATGAGGATACATAATTACAAACAAACATCAAGTAACACATTAAATAAAAGGTGACATTTTAAAGTAAAAACACTGAAATAATATTTCCTTGTAAAATTTAAACAAATAATCAAGGTTATAATTACAAGACCAAAAAATCATTTTTTTCAGTGTTGCTTTAATTCTTGTGAAAGAATAAATACTATTGCATTGTACTTTGACCATCTCCAGTGACTTCTTTTTTGACTCCAATCCTGGACCAGTGCTGGACTTCTTTTCTTTAACATAAATTGGCGAGCCAGCCAGGAGAGACAGAAGCCTGTGGACTCCTGCTTCTGCAGAGCCTTTTTTAATTTCTTCA
This sequence comes from Seriola aureovittata, assembly GCF_021018895.1. Taxonomy (NCBI): domain Eukaryota; kingdom Metazoa; phylum Chordata; class Actinopteri; order Carangiformes; family Carangidae; genus Seriola; species Seriola aureovittata. The sequence continues at coordinate 248,985 of NC_079375.1, forward strand.
AATTCTGATTGTGTCTGAGTGCAAGTCTCTGCCCAGGTGAGGTAAATCAGAATGTCTCTTCTCTAAAGAACCTAGTCAAAAATAAATGAGAAATTAAGACTGACAGGCACAAAAACTAACAGTACTAAAACTGTGAATAGATTACAGTCACTGGTGAACAGAGTTGAATCCAAGTGTGTTTAATGTGTGTCTAAGTGTAATATATTTGCTATATATCATCATAGAGCGGAAAGAGTGAGTGAATTTGATCAACTGCTGCTAAATGTGTGTATTGCATGCTGGCTTATAACCTTGTGTTTTGTGGAGGATTTGGTTATCACTGAAACACTACTGGTAGACCCAGTAGTGTTTCAGCTGGGTGATGAGCTGCTCCAGGGTAGACAGGGTCAGACTGAACGAGTGGGTGAGTCTATGAGAGATTAAAGATAAGACAGTCCATGTGGCTGCCGCCTCTTACTCTGTGGAAAAGAGGCTCTGAACAGGCATGGGACTGAGTCTGAGAGAGTAGTGATAAGCGATATTGCCAGTGTTGTGCCAGTTCACACTTAAAAAGAACTAGTTCAAAGTTCAGTTCATACAGATGAAAATGTTAGTTAGCTACCTACAGTGAAGTATGGTGGTGGCAGCATCACGCTTTGGGGCTGTTTTTCTTCAGCTGGAACTGGGGCCTTAGTCAGGGTGGAGGGAATTATGAACAGTTCCAAATACCAGTCAGTGTTGGCACAAAACCTTCGGCCTTCTGTTAGAAAGCTGAAGATGAAGAGGAACTTCATCTTTCAGCACGACAATGACCCAAAGCACACATCTAAATCAACCAAAGAATGGCTTCACCGGAATAAGATTGAGGCTTTGGAATGGCCCAGCCAGAGTCCAGACCTGAATCCCATCGAACATCTGTGGGGTGATCTGAAGAGGGCTGTGCACAGGAGATGCCCTCGCAATCTGTCAGATTTGGAGCGGTTTTGCAAAGAAGAGTGGGCAAATATTGCCACATCAAGATGTACCACGCTGATAGGCTCCTACCCAAAAAGAATGAGTGTTGTATTAAAAGCCAAAGGTGCTGCAACAAAGTATTAGTTTAAGGGTGTGCATATTTATGCAACCATGTTCTTTTAAGTTTTTTATTTTATATTTTTCCCCTTTAAAGGTTTCAGTTTGTTTTTCAATTGCATTGTACAGGTTATAGGTCACATTAAAGATGGAAAAAGTTGTGAAATTATTTGTCTTGCTGTCATTTTTTTACATCACGAAAACCTGGCATTTGAACCGGGGTGTGTAGACTTTTTATATCCACTGTATATATATATATATGTGTATATATATATATATATATATATATATATATATATATATACACACATACATATATATACACACACATACATATATATATATATATATATATATATATATATATATAATATATATATACACACACATACATATACATATATATATATATATATATATAATATATATATATATATTTTTTTTTTTTTGCACTTGCAACAAGTGGCAGTAGTAGCAGTTTTTTGTTCAATATGTTTGTATATATTAGTATATTTTTTGTCCAATGACTTTTTTTTTACCATTGATCCCCATGGGAAATGTCAACTCCCTGACTAACAAGTATGATAAACTGGAGGCACTTGTGCAGTTGTTTGGTGATCCATTACTATTGCATATTTATTGTTTCTGGAGTCTGAAGATGAAGGAAAGTGTGCTCCATTTAAAATCTGGTGCAGAGGCAAGTGAACCATTAACACACTGTAGTTCACTGTAGACAGCTGATAATAGAAATCTGCTTTCCAGTACACAGAACTACATACTGTAGACCTACTGACCGTAACACGTCCTCCGTAGGCCAGCATCTGGAGGTCTTTACTCAGGTTGACATTTGACAGCATCTCCAGTATCACACCTATGCCTTTGCCGTCTGTGGCTTCCTGAAACAAAAAAACACATTTCTGTAACGACTACCAACTAGTGGTGAAAACAAATACGGATAGATTATTCAGATATGCACAGATAATGTGCCCTTTTATCTGAAAATACATTTGTATTTTTGCAGTAAGAATCCTTACCAGCATAATCCAGATGTGCTATAACGTAAACAACCCAACTTCAACAGTCACACATTCACTTCACTTTAACCCCTGAGCGAGTGGTTCATGTCACCAGCCGTTTTCCAGCCCACACTGTGACTATCTGAATATTTATTACATAACGCTTTTCTAGTCTTATTGACCACTCAATTCTTCCATTCACACACACATTCATACAGTGCTTATTTCTACATGTACAGCACTTACCACACAAACACATTGACACACCGATGTTACGTCGGGGGCAATTTGTTTCAATTGTAATTGTTTAAATGTTTAAAGGGGTTTTCCTTCTGGTGTTCTGTCAGGGTGTAGAAATGTGTATACATACCATGATTTTATTAGTGTAGCCCTCTTCTCTGTGATTAAAGGCCATGTGAGCTCCATTGTTGAGAACCAGGTTCATGCCCTCTGGTGTCCCTGCTGTTCCAAACACCCTGAGTCCCAGAGCACGGGACAACTGGCATGCTGCCACACCCACCTACAAACACACACACACAAAATTTCAGAGTACAATTACATTGACTTACATTCATTTTCTGGAGACTCTTTCTTTAACCATAACTACTACTCACCTAACCATATTCTAACTTTCAAACATGATCTGAACTTAAAATTAATGACTTATGTTAAGGGGGGTTGCTTTTTGTCCCTTTTTTAGATAATCAAAAAAAAAAAAAAAAAAAAAAAAAAAAACTCTCACCCCTCCACTGGCTCCATGGATGAGTACAGTCTCTCCAGCCTTGGACTGGGCTCTATAAACAATTTAACAAACACATTTTAGTCAAACATAAAACACATTTTTGTCATGTCATTGAACACTGTATAAAAATACCATGTACAGATCAATGTCTGTCTTTAAATAATTTCCAACTCTCCCACTCAGTCACAGAGTATACAGTGCATTCAGAAAGTCTTCAGACCCCTTCACTTCTTCAGTTTGTGTGTATGTTGCAGCCTTATGTTAAAATCGCTGATATAATTTTTTCCCTCATCAATCTACACACAATAATGACTAAGCGAAAAAATGAATTTTAAATATAAATTAATTTTTGCACCTTTAAAAAATTCATTTTTTAGTTTGTTAAATTGTTTATAGAGCAAGCTGAACGTTTTGAAAGTTGAATGGTTTCTGTATGAAAAAGTATGAAGGAGTAGTTAGAGACCGTGGAAAGGCAGAAGTAAGAATAATAGAATATAAAGATTTGAATAACAATAGTGTGAGTGCCACTGTCACGTTTGGGGGTATGGCTGGACTCAAATGCAACCGACACAAACATAATAGTGCAAAATGTTTTAATAACAAAAAGTGACTACTTACGAAACACTGATAAACCAACTTAACAGGAAACCAAAGCATGAGGGTACACAAGGAATTACAACAGGAGACAACAACAGATAACACTGAGGACAATTACAGACAAACAGACAAAGGGAAGCACAGATACTAAACAGACAAAAGGGAGGCAAGGGTGATTGAACACAAATGAAACACATTAGGGCGGGGCGGACGATGAACAAGCAGGAAAACAGGACAAAGACAGGAAGTAAAAACATTCAGACACACAAGGAAACCAACTACAAAATAAAACAGGAAGTGACAAAAATCCAAACATAATGTCAAACATGAAATGTCCGCCATAGCAAACCATGACAGATACAGCATTCACACTATTGTTATTAATAAAGAGAAACTGACAACAACATAGAGTGGGATTGGTGGGATTGCCGATTAAGAGAAACATTTTTGACCTGACAACAACATAGAGTGGGATTGGTGGGATTGCTGATTAAGAGAATATAAAAAGTAATATAACAAAAAAAATAGAAAATTTAATTCAATTTTCAACATTTATATTTTTCATTTGACAAAATTTGTAGATGTGTAGAGAAAATTTATAAAATATAGATACATTTTTTTCTGGCACATTTTTTTCCTATTTTCAACAGTGAGGTTACACAAACTCTGGGACTGTGACACCTTATATTCTCCTGTTAATTAATTTTAACCACCAGGATGGTGGTTCTTGAACTTTTGCAGTTACAGAGTTCAATTAAGTTAACAAGCCTGTTCCAGTGACAGGGTCTTACTTGTGAACCAGAGCTCTGTAGGCAGTGAAGTAAGGGATCCCGATGGCTGCTCCCTGTGTGAAATCTAAAGCCTCAGGCAGTTTGTGGACACAGTCTTCAGCTGCTACAGTGAACTCTGCATAACCTCCAGACTCTGTTGCTGTGGTGAAAACTCGATCTCCTGCCTGGCAAACACACACATACAAATTAAATGCATAGATGGAATAAATTTGCTGTAATAATAATAATAACAGCAGTCTGTCAGCTGTTAATTAAACAAGGTGACTGCTACCAAAACACACTGTTGTCTCAGGCACCTCTCTGTCACCATGTATGATCTACAGTCTGTACTTGGAATTTAAAAGGTTGCAAGTGCAACTCGATGACATCCAGTTGTAAATGTACTGACAAGCCTGTTAATGATAGCTGATCAAAACTATAACTTCTAAAACTAAAAGTTTATCTTATATCCTATTTTTGGCTGGACCAGGGTCTAGCACTACATCCCTGTGAGTGAGCGAGTGAGTGAGTTACACCATTAGTTAATCAGACTCAAACTGGTGCTGCTCTCTGGGATTCTGGTTTGTAAACAGTCATGACAACCAGTGGTGAACGCAACATGGATAGCAAATTACAAGTTTGACCTCGTTGTCTACAGCTGCTAGCAAAGCTGTTGTGCAGTTAAATTCTGCATTTTAATGATGCTACAGCTGCCTTTGCTGTTCCTAGTTCATAGCATTTTCTGTAACTAACCAACTGCAGAGTAGACAATCTGCTTCCTGTATACACTGGCACATACATGCCCAGTGTACATTAATGGTCATTTCCAGGCGTGTTAGTATGGACTGAGATTATTTCTGATGTGGAGCTAAAACGCTTGTTTTTTACTCAAAGGCCATCTTAATTCTCTTTAAATATGAATTCCATCATGCTCACGGTGCTCTACTCAGACCTTTACTGCAACAACTCCCTCTCCAACAGTTTCCACCACCCCAGCTACATCAGTGCCCGGTGTGTAGGGCAGAGTGGGTTTACGGGCATACGTCCCAGCACGAATGTAAGCTTCCACTGGGTTCACTCCACAGGCATGGACACGGATCAAAACCTAGAGTGGAGACACATCATGGAAGAGCAACAAGTCAGACAAGACAGTTAAAAACTAACAAGTGATCAATTTTGGACAGATAAATACATATGTAAAAATACTTGATGATATTGTGATGTGATATTTACAAATAGGTCCAGCAGAACAGACAAAATATAAACTGCCTGGCCAAAAAAAAAGTTGCCACCTGGATTTAACTAAGCAAATAGGTACGAGCTTCCTATTGGATAATTACTGGATGGGCGATTATCTTTCAGCTGGCAACAAGTTATTTAACCCCAACTGGTGCAATGAGTTGCTTCTCATTTCTTAAAAACCATGTCGAAAGACACATCATGTGATCGTGGAAAAGATGTTAGTCTGTTTGAGAAGGGTCAAATCATTGGCATGCATCAAGCAGAGAAAACATCTAAGAAGATTTCAGAAACCACTAAAATTGGGTTAAGAACTGTCCAACGCATTATTAAAAACTGGAAGGATAGTGGGGACCCATCGTCTTCGAGGAAGAAATGTGGCTGGAAAAAAATCCTAAATGATCGTGATTGGCGATCATTTAAACGTTTGGTGAAATCAAATCGAAGAAAAACAACAGTAGAACTCAGGGCTATGTTTAATAGTGAAAGTAAGAGCATTTCCACACGCACAATGTGAAGGGAACTCAAGGGATTGGGACTGAACAGCTGTGTAGCCTTAAGAAAACCACTAATCAGTGAGGCTAACTGGAAAAAAAGGCTTCAATTTGCTAGGGAGCATAAAGATTGGACTATGGAGCAATGGAAGAAGGTCATGTGGTCAGATGAGTCCAAATTTACCCTGTTCCAGAGTGATTCGCGCATCAGGGTAAGAGAAGCAGATGAAGTGATGCCCCCATCATGCCTAGTGCCTACTGTACAAGCCTGTGGGAGCAGTGCTATGATCTGGGGTTGCTGCAGTTGGTCAGGTCTAGGCTCAAACAGTATGTGCTCAGCTGACTACCTGAATATACTGAATATACTGAATGACCAGGTTATTCCATCAATGGATTTTTTCTTCCCTGATGGCACGGGCATATTCCAAGATGGCAATGCCAGGATTCATCGGGCTCAAATTGTGAAAGAGTGGTTCAGGGAGCATGAGATATCATTTTCACACAAGGATTGGCCACCACGGTCGGATAAATTGCATTAAAATGAATGTGTTACCCAAGTTTTTATATCTCTTTCAATGTATACCCATTTTCCTGCCCAAAACCTTCTTTCGCTCAATTGATAACTCTATAACACACTTTATTTGGAACAAAAGCACTCCCAGAATTAGAAAAGACACTTTACAGAAGCCCAAGAATTTAGGTGGCTTAGCTCTACCTAAATTTATAGTCTATTATTGGTCAGCTAACATCAGGACAATGCTGCATTGGTGCTCTATCAGTAACCACCCCCCACTCTGGCTGCAGATTGAGGAAGCCGCTTGTGTCTCTGGTTCACTGATGTCTCTCCTGTGCCTCCCACTGTCTTCATCGCCTGTTACATACTCCAATAGCTTTATAGTTAAAAACTGTCTTAAGATCTGGGTCCAGTTTAGAAGACAACTTGGGCTCTTTACTACCCCTATCAAGAGCCCAGTACATTCTAACCCTCTATTTCGTCCATCTGTCCTCGACAGGGCCTTCTCTGTCTGGAATGACCATGGGATCTTCCTTATAGAACACCTTTATATTAATGGTACTTTCGCCTCTTTTAGCCAGTTAGCTCATAAGTTCAACTTGCCAGCCAACCAGTTTTTCAGATATTTACAAATCAGAGATTTTGTTCGTAACTATTTCCCTGCCTTTCCTGCCCTCCCTCCACCTACCCTCATTGAAAACATCCTTGAAATTAACCCTTGTCGCAAGGGTGTCATTTCACTGTTATACAACACTCTTCTCTCATATCAATTCTCATCTTCGGACTCTCTACGTAACACATGGTCTACAGAACTTGGTATTGAGATTGGTCCTGAAGCTTGGAAGCAGGCTTTGACCTGGGTCCACTCCTCCTCTATCTGCGCGAGGCATGGAGTCATACAGTGCAAAGTACTCCATCGAGCCCACTGGTCTAAGAGTAAGCTGTCCCGTATTTACCCTGGTACTGACCCTAATTGTGACAAATGTCATCAGAATCCAGCCAATCTTAGCCACATGTTCTGGTCTTGTCCTGCACTGGGAGCATTTTGGACAAGTATTTTTCACTCACTTTCAGCCATCACCTCTACCTCTATCCAACCCTGCCCACTGACCGCCCTGTTCGGTGTTCTACCCAGTGATATCCAGTTACCATCTTACTTTGCTCAACACGTTGCTTTCCTCACACTACTAGCGAGACGTGTCATCCTTTTCCACTGGAAAAGTTCTAGCCCCCCCTCACACTCTAAATGGATTAAGGATGCCCTCCACTTCATGAGACTTGAGAAAATTAAATACTCACTCCGCCTTTCTGTTTCTAAATTCTATAAGATATGGCAACCCTTTATAGAACATGTCAGGTCTCTACAGCTAGATTTGGACCCTAACTTGTAGATAACCCCCCCTTTATCAATCCATAACCTACCCTACCTACTATTCACCCCTCCTCGATTTATACTGTAGCATTGCAGCGTTATTTTTGTTGTGTGTTTTTTTTTTTTTTTTTTTTTTTTTTGTTTTGTTTTGTTTTTTAGGGCTATTGTTTTATATCTTGCTGTTTCCTATGTATTTCTATGCATACCTGTCTCTAAGTTTGGACATGAGACTCAGCTTGAGTGGGTGTTTATATTTATCATATGTAATGACACTATGTTTTATTATGTAACACCCCCTTTATTGTAATCTGGTTACATCTGTGTTTTGAGGTTTGATTTGCGTCAACTGGACCCTACCTGCTTTTCTGTTGTTCTTGCTACTACCTCTTTATCTCATGTCAACTTTACTCCATTTATGTGGACTCTTGTCTGTTTGTTTGTGATGTTGAAAACTTACAAATAAATCATACTTAAAAAAAAAAGGATTGGCCACCACAGAGTCCAGACCTTAACTCCATTGAGAATCTTTGGGATGTGCTGGAGAAGGCTTTGCGCAGCGGTCAGACTCTACCATCATCAATGCAAGATCTTGGTGAAAAATGAATGCAACACTGGATGGAAATAAATCTTGTGACATTGCAGAAGCTTATCGAAACAATGCCACAGCGAATGCGTGCCGTAATCAAAGCTTAAGGCGGTCCAACAAAATATTAGAGTGTGTGACCTTTTTTTTTGGTGGCGACTTTTTTTTGGGCCAGGCAGTGTATTTAGGACCCAAGCACAAAACCATTCTCTAACTCCAGCACACCTTGTCCGAACTGCCCCAAACATTATATGTTTGAAGCCAGAAGACATCTATATGTGTGTCAAGATTTGGTGTGGTAAAATGGCTCATGGGCACTGCCCCCCCCACCCCACCCCCCCCCCCCGAAAAGTTCAACAAAGTAGCCCCCGCAGTACGTTTCACCTAGATGTATGAAAATTGGTAGGCATATATAACACATGGAGCCTCTTGGAGCCATATCCTACCTAAACCCAACCAGAAGTCCACCATTTTGAATTTAGTGTGCAATTTTGTTGTATTTTTCCCCATTTCCAGGAGTCAGACCTATGCTAAATTACAAAGCTGCCCATGGCGGTGTGGCAAATTTTGCCAACTCCAACATATATTATGAAAACTGCCCCAAACATTATATGTTTGATAAGACTCCCAGCCTGAAGACATCTAAATGCCAATATTCAGTTTTAATCATAGTGCCCCCTTGTGGTAGGAAATGTCATGTTTTACACTTTGATGAAGTCCTCCTAGCAGGTTGACCACATCTACCTGAAACTTGGTCAGGAAATGTTTAAGAATTTGATGCATAATGGTGGAAAACTGTGATTGACAGTTTGTTGAATGGCCTGCCTGTGGTGACGTGGCGAATGTCGATGTTTCGCCATGAAAGATCAACTTGCTAAAACTTCAGCATGAATTGTCCAAACTGCCCCAAACCGAACATGTTTAATAACAGTCACATAACAGTCAACACATCTACATGCCCATAACTAATAATAGTAATTGCGCCACCTAATAGCAAAATGAAAGATCTTGTTTTACTATTTCATTTACTTCTCCTAACAGGTTGTCCAGACCCTCCTCAAACTTGATCAGAAAATACCTCAACCTTGGCCTTGATGATGGTTTGGTGCGAATATTGTGAGTTTTCATTCATGGGTGTGGCTCTGGTGGCATGGTGAATTCCAAACAGGAAATGGTTTTAAGTCTATATATATTGTCCAATCTGCCTCAAACTTGGTTGGAAAAAATACTTCTGTTCTTGATGATGCAATACTGCGAAAATTGTGAGTTTTCATTTAAGGGCATGGTTCTTGTAGCGTGGTGAAATCTAGCTCAAACATTGTCAGTAAATCCAATATAGCTCATGCTATATTGCTAAAATTGTGAATTTTCATTTAAGGGTGTGGCACCACAGTGAATTTTGTAACAGGAAGTGGTTGTAACTCTATTATACATTGTACAATATTCCCCAAAATTGGTGACAATATGCTTTACACCTAGATGATGCTTTAATGTGAATATTGGCATGGCTGTGGCGCGTTGAATTGAGATGTTGAGTTTATAATGGGTGTGTATTGCACAGAATGTTCTGGGCTAGAGTGGATGACATCATCGCTATAGTGGGAGAAGCTCTAAAATTCGTCAGAAAAAAATCTGTGTAACTTGTCCTTACGGTCACATATTTCAATCTTGACATAGGCTATCATTTCTTCCTCATTAGTAGACAAATTTGTCCTGTTTCATACAATGGCCCTCATTTATCAAACGAACGTACGGCAGAAAACCGTGCGTACGACCATTTCCACGCAAGCTTCCACATTTATCAATTTGGACGTGAGCTGAAGCTACGATCAGATCTCACGTCAGGTCTGAGCTCGTGTACGCAAATCTGAGTCTGGATTTGCGGTTCAGCAGCAAAATCTGGCTGAGTCTGAAAATAATTATTAAACAAACCTCAGCTGTCATCAGCATAAACAGTCACATATTTAGAACAGATCAAAACAGATTCTTAAAACAAATAAAACAAGATAAAAAAAAATTTGAATTTTAAAAAAGCCCACGTTTTTTACGGATACCACTGTTTTGTACAATAAAACTATATGATAGGCTAAATAGCCTAACATGACATCTAATTATTGCACATTAAAATTTGAAATAATAATAAATACAAGCAGAAATGTGTGTTTGCAAATTAACTCATGGCAAAATTGTGTAATTGTTTTTTGTTTTTTCCGATGGGTATGACACAACTGGAACAACAATTAAAAGCATCTGGTGAGATAATCATTGTTGCACTGTGGTTGGTCAGATGTTTACTCACTCCCTTATTTAAACAGATGCTTTGACAGTTATCAAATCATAACGATGGCAGATTTAATCGTTTTGGAGGAACAATACGCGCGTGTCAGACGTGAGTGCGTTTTCAGAGACCGCAGGGATCTCCAGATTGCTGGGTTTCCAAATTTGGTTGGAGCAACTGATTTCACTCATGTGCGTCTGAAGGCACCATCCATGAATGATTACGCATTCATCAATCGCAAAAACTACCACTCTATAAATGTACAGGTGATTTGTGATGCCAAGCTATCACTTTTAAACGTGGTGGCCAGGTGACCTGGGGACACACGATTCTTTTATTTTTCAAAACAGCTGTGTTGGCGCGCTGCTGCAGGAGGGGGCGCTGCAGAGCCAAACTCATCTCCGTCACCCTCTTCCACACAGCGGTTTTATGAGCTCCTTTGACCCCACTCTTCAGACCGCCAAAAAGCACATCCTTATTTTGCGCCACCTCGGATCTCCATCTCTGAAAAGTTTCGTTTTTTGCCAGTAACTCTTCTCTCCATGTTTGACCTTAGTGGGCGAGGCCTCCGAACCAGGAATATTTAAGGGCGTAACATGTTAATGACGATCGAATTCAGCCGCCGCATTTATCAAGAGCCGATCATTCGTACGCTGGGATTGCTCAGATACCAATGTTTCATGAATCACATGTGTATCCTATCGTACGACCAATTCTGCGCTCAGACCTGCGCCTGTTTTCACACAAGATTGATAAATGAGGGCCAATGTGTCTACCTTAGCACAGAGACTTACAGAATTTGAACATGAGCCTCAAAACAATACCCTCCACCTCCCATTTAATGCAATACAAATTCAGGAGCTGATTTCCCCAGAAATGCACACAAAGTGACATTTTTCTGTAACTCGCTCCTGTGACCACATTTTTAGTTCTAAAAACACCAAAGCCAGATATGCAGTGCACGAAGATCTTGTGCCGGCCATGGTCCGCTCATGTTTCTGATAGGTCATTGGAAAGGCTTGGCGAGCCAAAATCACACCCAGATCTGAGTCAGCTCTGTGTCTTTCACAAATCAGTGCACATAGAGTGGGATTACAAGAGTACAACAGTAAATACAACAGCAGACATTGAATTTACTTTGAGCTTTAAGCTACAGGAACTGTTCAACCATCATAGTAGCGCTCCCTTAGACTGAAATTACACACACACACACACACACACACACACACACACACACAACACCACCACCCTTCACCCTCACCACCCCATTTTTATCACTGAAGGTAGGCTTAATAACAGAAACACCTCTGTATAATGTAAATTACACTACATCCTCAACAGTGATCAATTGAATCAACAACTGTCTAAATGTATTTTAATAATAAATTGCCAACCGAGTATATTAGCAATTATCAGGTGTATGCTCAGGCTCCAAAGTGCCTAACTACAATTAATTGGTTGATTTCGTTGCTGTTCTCAGCTGGGAACTGATATATCTGGTAACCTAAAGATGTTCTTTCATTTTATAGTTTTATCATATATTATTATTATCACCCTATAACATGTTTTACCCCTCTCCCCCCATTTTCAAATGTAACGCAGTAACACGTTTACTCAGAAACATTTTAACTGATTAGTGCCACGGGTGCTCAGCTCCGAGGCATCTATTAATCTTCTGTTTCGGGTTTATTATTCTTCCGCCAAATTTCGGCGCGTAACTCGTCCCGCAGCTTTGAGAAAACCCTGGTAATATATACATCAAAACGTGCGTCTTGATCCCGCAAGGGGTGCTATGACTTTTGGTGTTAAAATTCCAATTTTTCCCAAAGTTATTCCCAAAAAACTGGGAATAAATAATGCATTAGGAATGCATTGGAATTTTCTTTAGAAACCCACCTTTTTTCGACAAAATTGCACCTTTTTGCTGATTCACCCAGCTCTCTCATACCTGCACGTAGAAATGTGATTCAAACTATAAAACGGAGGAAAACTTCTGCTCTCTCAAAAAGATGGGAACTGTTTTTACATAACATGTAAACTTTTCAAACTGTGAGCACTCAAAGGAGGAGTGCAAATCACTTTTTCTTCAAAGTTAGAGTGAAAGCGTCAGTTGGCTAGAGTGCGTGAAGCAGTAAAAAATAACCTTTATTTTTATTTTTAACTCGAGCTCGCGGCCAAACCGTAAAAAGGAGACAAATAATTCTTTCTGAAAATGTAGACATAGTTGTTGGGATTCATAAAATGTAACTTTGACAGGCATGGTCTGTACAAAATTTAAACGGGGGTGCCGAGTCCGGCAGCAATACCTGTCTCACTCTCATTGACACCTAATGCAATCGTCTTTTTTTTTTCAAAAGAATCTCTCTCTGTCTTCGCACTGAGCTTACTCACTCATTTTAAGGAATATCTGAATAAAATAGAGACTGTAGACACTTCTGGCTTCAGTGTCTGTCACGGTCTTTTCGGTTTATGAAAAGAAGTAACGGTTTTCTCATAATTTGCAGTTGTTTTGAAGCCATGTAGAAGCCAAATTCTGGGCAGATTTTCACATTGCCATGGCAACGGCAGCTCCTGACCTGTGTGCGTGCCTGCGTGCGCCTAGCAACCAGATAACCAACTCTCCAAGCTCTGCTAGCTTTACATTAGCCGTTTTCTTTACTTTCCTTTTTTGATTTGCTGATCATTTTGGCTGTGTTACAGCTGAAGGTATGGATTTCTGCAAGAAAGTGTCTTTTTTTACATATTTTTAAAATCTAATGTCAGTTACTGTTACAGGTCTATTATACACTGGTAACACATTTTGTACCCTCTGGGGTTCCTCGCGTCCAAAAAAGGACACACAAAGAAAATGCTATAAAATCATCATATATCAATATTTTTTTCTGCTTTTTTTGCATAAATCTCTTAAACCACTTCAGTTCTGCTCAAACCTACCAAATGTTTATTAGTTTTCGGGATTTTAACCCTTTAAATGCCAGTTTGAAGACATGTTGCCTCTTGTTTTATAAAAAAAAACAAGACAGAATATGAGATATTTCCCACATAATACATGATGGAGGGATGTGACATTGTTTTATATCAGAGTCTTTTATATCAAGACATTTCTCAAAACCAGAATATGATCAGGGTGACTTTTGAACACTGGAAATAAATCATGTACTCATCCCGGCAGTAGCCCCCGTGGCACTCAAAATTTCCCTGGAATTTTCCTAGTTTACTTTGATCTTTTATCTGAGAACATTTTTACACAGCGATTTACTATTCTACTATTCACATGTTGACCTGCTGACATCAGTTTGGTGTCCTATTTGAGTTTCTGTTACTGGTACTGAGTATATAGTTGAGTATATAGTTGCTCTGTCTGAACACAGTTAATGTTGCTGTTTTCTTTCGTGCTTTTATCACAGTTTAACTACCTGCTGTACATTTAAACTTAAACGCATTCTGCTCATAAATACACACAAGCACAAACAAATAAACATTTTTTGATATTCACCTTCAAAATAAGAGTCTCAACCAGGTAAAAAGAACTTACTGGAGGTTCCGTTGGGCAGCTCTACCGCTACAAACACACACACACACACACACACACACACACACACATACACACACATACACACACATACACACACATACACACACATATTCACAGTATATATTGACAGAAACACAAAAAACACCATCTCCAAGAATGGGATTAACCTTCAAAATAAAAGTCTCAACATGGTTAGAGGGAATTATTGGCTCTGTTGTACAAAACCTTATGCACTTTATACTGTCAAACACAGAAGCACAGACACTTTCAAGGTAAGCGGTAAGGTAGGTCATAAAAGTTTGATCTTAGAAGCTATCGTCTATATGGGGATTTAGTGGTATAGCTTTATTGCAGATCAACTTCTGTTAGGGCATGTACATGTGTATATATATGTCTTGCTATGGTTATGGGGACAAATATGGGTTTGAAACCATCAGTGTGACGTCATTTTGGCCAGTCTTGACCACTTCAAAAGCCTTTTTGAGGGACAACTGCAGTGACTGAGGTTAGTGTCAGGATAAGTCTCTACAACATTGTATTGTAATGGTACTATTTTATGCAGTTAAGCGCAAGCATACGGAAGTGATACAAAGATCTCCATTCAGTTCCTGTGAGGTGTCAGAGACTATTGTTATGTATGATGCGTTACAACCCCACGGCTGTATATGTCCCCGGGAAAGAGCTTGTAGTAGCAGATACACTTTCTAGACATCCACAAGCAGCTGTTACACAAGAAATTGCAGAACTGACAAGCGAAATACAAGCCTACGAGGAAGCAGTTCTCAAATCATGGCCTATCTCACCCACTAAACTGGACTTGGTCAAGCAGCAGACCCTAGAGCAGGGGTCACCAACACGGTGCCCGCGGGCACCAGGTCGCCCCCAAGGACCAAATGAGTCGCCCGCAGGCCTGTTCTAAAAATAGCACAACTCACTAGTGAGCTGCGTCTAAAATTTAATTTTATTCTGTTGCTATTCTTTTTTAATCACACTTGCATTTATATAGATTTTAATGACAATATCTTAAAAATATGTTCATTATACATTTTTTTTAATTTAAGTTTAGGTGAACTCTGACCTACTCTAGTTCAAAGGTCAGTATTGTGCGCGTGACAAAACCAGTGGTCGTGGAGAGTAAGCTAGCGGGCGCAGCGAAGATGAGCGCTGAATGTAGTTTCTTACCCCCAAAAAATGGCAGAAAAAAGAAAGAAAACGTATCACTTTCACAACGAATGGGAAGAGGAGTTCTTTTTTACGACTGTGAAAGAAACCTGCGTGTGTCTCATTTGCGGGGCGACTGTGGCGACGGCAAAGCGGCACAATGTGGAGAGACACTTCACTACGTGTCACAAAAGCTACCATGCTAACTACCCACCGGGGAGCGCACTACGGGCAGAAAAAGCCCGTGAGCTAAAGGCAGCTTTGGGTAAGCAACAGTCTTTTTTCACGAGGCCGGCGAAAAAGTCACAAAAAGCAACCGAAGCCTCCTTTAGAGCTACACATTTTCTGACCAAGAAGAAGAAGGCATTTTCAGACGGAGAAGTTGTCAAAGAAACAATGATGATAATTGCAAACACTCTACTTAAAGACGAGAAAAATGGAACCGATCTGATCTCCACTCTCTCCGACGTCCAACTGGGGGCGTCTACGATGGCTAGACGAGTGTCAGCTCTGTCTGGTAACTTGGCCGATCAGCTGGACCGGGACCTGGCGAAGTGCAGGTGGTTTAGCATCCAGTGCGATGAGTCCGTGGACAGCAGCAGTACAGCGCAGCTGTTGATGTTTATCCGGATGGTGTTTGAAGATTTCTCCACAAGAGAAGAACTCCTGACACTACTGCCCTTAAAGACAACCACGAGGGGAGTTGACATTTATAAAACGGTGAAGGAGTTTTTCGTACAGAAAAAGGTACCATTGGAAAAGCTGGTAGCGGTGACTACAGACGGGGCTCCTGCTATGATCGGCCGACATACAGGTTTCATCGCTCACTGTAAAGGTGACCCAGACTTCCCAAAATTTCTGCATTACCACTGCATCATTCACCAGCAGGCGTTATGTGCAAAAGTGATCGGCTTTGAGCATGTAATGACTCCCGTTGTGAAAATCATAAACAACATCCGCTCCAAAGCAAAACAGCACAGGATTTTCAAGGTGCTATTGGAGGAGATGTCAGCTGAATATGGTGACCTGCTGCTACACACCGAAATCCGATGGCTCAGCAGAGGACGAGTTTTACTTCGTTTTTTGTCACTTGGGTGAAATCAAAGAGTTCATGCAGTCCCGAGGCGAAGACGTCTCACTGCTAGAGGACACAGAGTGGACACTTGACCTTGCATTTTTGACAGACATTACTGGGAAACTAAACCACTTGAACTGCGAGCTGCAAGGCAAAGATAAGACTGTTGTTGATATGATAAGTGCTTTAAATTCATTTAAAGCCAAGATGAACATTTTCACATTTCATTTACAGAGAAAAAAGGTGCTGCACTTTCCCTCTGTGCAGTCGGTGCTGAAAGACAATGCTTCTGCATCTGATACATTTGACAAAGTTGCAGAAAAGTACTGTGAAGTCATAAACAGACTTGGGCAAGAGTTTGAGAATAGGTTTTGTGGCCTTGATCAGCTTGAGCCATGTGTGTCATTCATTTCCAATCCTTTCATGAATGTGGACACAACATGCTTAGCTGAGCAACTAAGTGCAACGTTCAACTTGGATGCTGGACAGGTGGAGATTGAAATCATAACATTGCAAAATGACCTCCACCTCAAAACCCACCAGGCTGCACCAAACTTTTGGTGCCTTGTTGACACAGAGAAGTACAGTGGTGTATGCACAGCAGCTATGAAGGTTGCCAGCCTGTTTGGTTCAACCTATCTCTGTGAATCAGCGTTTTCTGACATGAACTTCATCAAGAACAAACACAGAACACGCCTCACTGATGCACATCTGAAAGACTCACTCACAGTTGCAGTGTCAAGTTACACACCAGATTACAGTACACTGGTGAACAGCATGCAATGCCAGTCTTCCCACTAACAAAGAAACAGATACCATATGTTGTCAGTAGCAACATGGCAGTGCCATGGCAAATTTGAATTAAAATATTGAAGAATTGTTCTCAATTTAAAAGTGTGTTCATGACATGTAACAGTTATAATTTTGTTAAAAATGCCGCAGATTTGATCATTAGGTCAAAATGTGAAAAGATTTATTTAAAAATATGTAAGTTGATTTTTCTTTAACATTACATAATTGATAACTTTTTTGAACATGGTGCAACATAGTTCATGGTTTGTTAAAAGGGTTTGTCAGTGGCTAGTGAAAATGGGACATTTTTCCTATGAAATGTAAGTGATCATCTGAAAATTTAACAATAGAGAGATTAATAAAGTTCTGAATATTGATATCTGTTTCCCACCTTGTTATCATTGTTGATAATTATTGTGAGAAATCATTAACGTGATCAGTGTCTTCACATAGATGAGTATCATTAATCATTATTAATAATGTATAATTAAAGGCAAACTGAGCAAATTTGTTATTTCAGAAGAGCGTATCAAACTGGTAGCCCTTCGTATTACTCGGTACCCATGAAGTAGCTCTCAGTTTCAAAAAGGTTGGTGACCCCTGCCCTAGAGTTTGCCGAACTGCAGATGGTCCAACACTATGTGCTGTCAGGATGGCCCAAATACGCAGTCAAGGTGCCAGACAAGGTAAAAGCCTACTACACCTCCAGACGTTCTCTCACAGTGTCAGACAACCTAGTGTTGTACAACGATAGAATAGTAGTGCCGGAAAAGATGAGGCCTGAGATTTTGCGAAGGATTCATGATGGACACCAAGGCATCGTGAAGTGCAGAGAAAGAGCTAAGTGTAGTGTGTGGTGGCCCAGAATAAGCAGAGACATTCAGGAAATAGTCAGCACCTGTAAACACTGCCAAGAGTCCAAACCCACTCAGAAAAGAGAACCCCTGATTACCACTCCACTACCTAATCGCCCATGGGAAAGAGTAGCGGCTGACATATGTGAACTGAACACACAACACTACTTGGTAGTTGTGGACTATTTTTCACGTTACATAGAAATAGCCTACCTCAAAGACATGTCAAGTGAGACCACAAGAGCTAAACTGAAGAACATCTTCTCTAGATGGGGCTGCCCAAATGAACTGATCACTGATAATGGTCCCCAATTCTCTGGGAGGGCTTTCATGCAGTTCTCTCAGGAGTATGATTTCAGACATATAACCACCAGCCCCCACTACGCTCAAGCCAATGGAGAGGCAGAAAGGGCCGTACAGACAGCCAAAAAGATTCTGAGACAGGCTGATCCCTTTTTAGCCCTCATGATCTACAGAGCGACCCCGTTACAGGCTACAGGCGTGAGCCCAGCACAGCTCATGCTTGGAAGGCAGATCCGTACTACGGTTCCAACATTGGAAACCAAGCTACAGCCCGTGTGGCCAGATCTCCAGCACGTGAGACAGGTTGATGAGAGAGTAAAACAAGGTTACAGACATGCCTACAATAACAGACATGATGTCAGACCTCTACCAGAACTCCAGTCGGGACTCAGTGTTGCTGTAAAGCTGGACAGCGAGAAAGGATGGACAAAGACAGCCACTGTCCTTAAACAGTGTGACTCACCACGGTCGTACTTAGTCCAAACAGACGGACGAGTACTTCGAAGGAACCGTCGTCATCTGAGACCCCTCCTCAGTGCTCCAAACACTTCTGAGAAGGGCGGAGAAGATCACATCGAGTGTGATGGAGAGCCGCACTCACCCGCTCCAGCATCCGACCCACCACCTGACCCACCTCCAGTCACTGTGCCAGTGACTCCAGTACACATGACCTCCAGTGGTAGACTTGTGAAGCCACCAGACAGATATGGAGAGTATGTGAAGTAGTTAAATAATATACTGTGCTTAGTGGCAGAGTTCTGTTTAGAGACAAATTCATCAGAGACTGTTCAGGTGAACTTACTGCCACAGAGAGAAAAAAAAAAAGTGTTAATGCATACAGATGTGATGATGTAAATTCATATTTGTCAAGAGTTAGTTTTGCTATCAATCAAGCATCTTGAGTTAGACTGAGTCACAGTAATTCATCCAGATGAAAGTACAGTAAAGTTCATTTTGTACATGTCTTAAAAGACTCAAAGTAAGGGTGATGTATTGTAATGGTACTATTTTATGCAGTTAAGCGCAAGCATACGGAAGTGATGTCCACAGGTAGTGATACAAAAAAAGAGGCTGGGAGTATTATTCCTACGCAACAGAAGTAGCTCAGGTACAGTTCAGTGAGTCTCAGTCCAGTGTTATGTTATGAGTGAATAAAGTCAACTAAGATAGACACTGCGTCCTGACGATATTTCTACATAACACTACAAACATGAAGGAAACTCAAAGTAACGTCTTTTGTACGGATTCAAATTAGGAGTAAATTTTCACGCACCAAGCAGCAGGCATATTAAAAAAAAATTTTCAGGAATTTTCTAGTTCTATTGAAAATTGTCCAATCTTCCCCAAATTTCACGTTTAATGTCTCACACTGAAGACAACTGCAAACTGATATGAAGTCATAGTCATAGCACCATGTATTGAACAAGAAGTAACTCCTGAGTTACAAATCATAATTTCATTTATATGAAATTTTCAGTGTCCGTCTAGACCAGTCTAACACACTACGATACTTGGCTGCTTCCACTGGCTTGCTGACGTGTGCAGGAGTGCGAGGGCCCGATCAACGCTGCTTGCAGCTTTAATTTTCCATGTTTCCCCAGTTTAATTGGAATTGCTCCATTTTTTAAATCCTTATGAATTGGTGTATCTTGTATTTACTTTATTTCATATTCATAAAATGCACTGTGTTGCCTTCATTGTCATTTTCTGGGCTATACACCATAAGGCAAAGGAAATAGTGAAAATGCCCATCACCAAGTTAAAATACTCTGATGGGTTTATATTTTCGGACTAAGAGTAAAAACTCCAAACATGAGCTTACTATCTAAGAAAACATGGAAAACTTGTAAGTATTCACTTTTGAAAAGCTGATACCAGTGAATGTTTGGGATTTTTTTCCTAAATAAAATGGCTTAAACAATTTATAAACAATTCTAATTTACGCAAAATAATTTACTAACTGATTAGTGCTTCATTTCCGGAGTACTGGTTGGTTTCTGGGTAGCTGAAAGGTTATGAAATGTTCCATGTATGCTCAATAGGGGACCAACAACATATTTATGCTTCGAGTCCACTCCAGAAGTTAATGTGAAGTTAATAAGTAAAAAACGTGGGCTTTTTTAAAATTCCAATTTTTTTTACTCGTTTAATTCGTTTTAAGAATCCGTTTTGATCTGTTCTAAATATGTTACTGTTTATGCTAATGACAGCTGAGGTTTGTTTAATAATTATTTTCAGACTCAGATTTGCGTACACGAGCTCAGACCTGACGTGAGATCTGATCGTAGCTTCAGCTCACGTCCAAATTGATAAATGTCGAAGCTTGCGTGGAAACGGTCGTACGCACGGTTTTCTGCCGTTCGATTGATAAATGAGGGCCAATGAGTGCACATTGCAGTTACACCTGTGAACAGTTTCGAAACACACTTGCAACTTTGTCTCACCTGTCTGCGTCCAAGCTGTGGAACAGTCACATTTGAGCAGAGTCTGAGGACCGACGGACCTCCGAACTCACTCACACTGATGGCTCTCATCAGCCTGCAGCCCGACATGTCTGCTAAAGATGTAGCGATTGATTCACAAACTTAAAATCGGATGTCCTTTTTAAACACTCCGAGAACCGTGAACACAAGCAAGCGAAGCCACAGGGTTTTTTTTTTCGCTGCGATACCGCGAGTGGCCACTAGGATGGCTAAAGATGGCTGCAAGACTGAACGGCGGCACCGTGTCCAGCTCTCTGTAGACGCGTTCTGATCCAAACTTCATTAATCTGTTGAAACATTTATTCCGGTCTTGACGATGTCGCCAAAGATCTTTTCCCGAATAAATCGATTATGTTGGAGTTTGACTACCTTGGTCCAAACATGACGACACATCCGTTTACGTATCACCGACCCCCACATGAGTGGCTGAGCATTGACTTGATGTGCAGTGCTATAGAAAAGCCCATCCACATGATCAGAGATTAGTGAAAGCCCGTCAGGATGACTGAGAATGCGGAACCAAGACCAAATGAAGTGACAGCGGAGGCTTCTTATCCAACGCACATCTTGGTCCATGCTCTGTAACTCATGTTGAAAAATACTGGGCACAATGTAAAGGATTCCTGTCAGTAAAATATCCGGACACACTGAGCGGACACACTGAGCGGACACCCTGAGCGGACACCCTGAGCGGACACCCTGAGCGGACACCCTGAGCGGACACACTGAGCGGACACCCTGAGCGGACACCCCGGTGACTGTGGAAGCCGTTGACCACGTTAGATCAAACCGGTGTCTCACTTTGTGTGACAATGGCAACAAAAAGCAGGTTTGTTCTGCACAGAGTGTTCAGTGGACTAAGAGCTCACACTGTTCGGGTTAGGAGCTCAGCTTTGACCTCAAGACACGGACGCTTCCTGTGGAGAGCGGATGTCAGACACCTGAGCTGCTCATACACACTCTACCAGCCGGACGCTCCCGCCACAGGTACCTCACTGAGTGGTTGATCATCAAAGGGCTTTAGCTTACCCTTATCAATGGACTAGTTGATTTGAGTTGTTTTCTTAGGATAGTGACCAGTGCACCAGTAAAATGAGGACTGCATGGTATTTGTTTTAGTGCATTCACATGATACTCGGAAGGTTACAGTTAACAGAGCTACAACTGCTCCAGGATATTCATGAAAATGTATACACAGTATTCATATGCTGGAAAATGAATGATAAAGTCTATACAATTTATTTGTATTTATGTAGAAATGTGGAATTTCAGTTTGATTTCAAATAAAATAAGAAAATGTTTGTCTTCATTGACGACAGGTCTTTAGGTCATTAAAATAGATAATTACAGAGTTTTTGCTATTGAGTGGGAGAATGTTTTTTTTCTTAAGTGCGAATGATACATTTCATTACAACTATGGTTACATTATATATTCATAATCTAAATTCTCAAATTGTGAGTTGTTTTTTCCTACTCTTGCCAGTGAAATAAAAGCATATATTTCTAACAGCGAAACAGAAAAATGAAATGTATCATATCTATGTCATTGGTGTTTAATGTAATCGTTGCCTATCGATGTCTTTTGTGTAGCTGACTTTACCTGGTCTCAAAGTCTCCTTGTTTACTTGTAGAAATTTAATTCGCTAGTGCTTTACCTTGGTATTTATGCTATATGTTGTTTTACACACTAAAATGTTTGTATTCTGGCTCTCTGCAATTTTAAACTAATCTAACTCTGTTATTTTGTTATCAGGTCCCAGCAGTTTGTCATTCAGGAGTCACACTTGTGGAGAGCTGAGGTCACATCATGTAGGAGACACGGTCACTCTGTGTGGTTGGGTCCAGTACCTCAGGTATTACTCTGTTGCTCCTGTTTACACAATTACATATACATCAAAACATGTTTTTAAAGCTATGTAAGATATTGCCTTTTAACAGTGGCTATGTTGGAGTTAAAAGGTAACAGGATTAAGACTCTGCAGCTAGCTAGCGGCTCTGTGAGGCTTTACTTACAACAGGCACAGTGACACTTTGAGCTAAATGCTAACCTTACCATGCTAACATGCTAACAGTGAAGTTTACCGTATTTGCTATTTTATTTTAGCATGTTTGCATGTTAACATATCCTAATAAGCACTAAACACAAATTACAGCTATGGCTGATGGGAGTGTTTTTAATTTTGCAGACAAAGTATTGGACAAATTATAATTCTGACCTGAAGATGACATTAGATGGAAAGTCAGAGGATTACCAAAGTTATTACAATTCATTCCATTAATGTATAATGTCTTCATAGCAATACATCCGGTAGTTGTCACAAAGTATTACTCAAAGCCAAAAATGCCAACTTCATGGTGGCACCAGAGGAAAAGTCAGAGGATCACCAAAGTCATCAGGATTCATCATCTGGGAACCATGAATGTCTGTTCAAAATTTCACCACCAGTAGTTGTTGGGATATTTCAGTCTGGACCAACTGACAGACTGGCATTGCCATCCCCAGAGCTGTGCCACTAGCATGGCTAAAAGTGTGAACTTCACTGCCTCTTACCTGTGATGTCAGTAAACTGTAATTGGCATATTCATATTTAATCATTATTTATTAACTCAGCTCATGGTTTCTTGGACACTCACATTCACTGTGTGATTAGAAGAGTGAATCGTTAGTTACAAACTTTTCACTTTTGGCTCAAGCACTATCAGTGTTGCTTGTTTAACTCCCTCATGCAAAGTTGTGTTTAAACAATTTGTTTCTGCCTCCAACAGACAAGACCTGTTTGTCATCTTGCGAGATTTCAGTGGCTTGACACAAATTTTAATTCCTCAAGAAGAAGTAAGGATGAAAACAGCTAAACCACACAAAATAGTCTCCGTATTTTATATATGATGATAATAATAATAATAATACACAAGAAAGTAAGATGAAGGTATGCTATAAATCAGAAACTGTTCCTTTTCTTTCTCTGTTTAAGTCTGCAAGTAATTTGAAAGCAGCGCTGTGTGACCTAACAGCTGAGTCTGTCATCAAGGTTACAGGAACTGTCAGACGACGACCAGCAAGACAGGAGAACAAGGTGTGTGTGTGTTTATGCATAATATTAGACAATGACTGGCAGATACTTTTATTCATATGAGGACATTCAGCTCTACTGAACCATAGAAAGACACCTTTTTCTGGAAATAAGGAGGAATGTGTTGAATGTTCATTTGTGGCTTGCATCTTCAGAGGTTTTAAAAGTCTGTCACTGTAAGTCTCCCTTCATCAGACATCAGTACCACCAACACCATTCTCTATTCTATGAGGAATGGATTTTATGTCTCCTATTATTATTTTTAGTTTTACTTCTGTTGTGTGGTTAATCATCCCTAAACATCTCTTTTCTATGATTTATAATTTGATTTAAGGATGTTTATTGGTGATGGACATTAGATGATGATATCCTAAGTCACACTGGATCTAAAAATATGTGTATCATGTTCAGATTTCAATAAGTTATGGCTCTGAGAAGGAGAGTGAATTCTGAGGCAACATGGGGCCACTGGGTAGTAACTGCTCCCATGAGCTGTGTCACAGTCACTGCTGCAGCTCCAACTGATGATTGTGTTGATGAGAGAGCCAAATCATTGAGACAAACTACAATAACGACTGTAACAATTCCTGTTGTTTTTAGAACAGCAGCCTGCACCTGTCCCTTTCACCTTGCACAGTATCTTTGGCTCACATCTTGTGATGCTCGCCTCATAGTTGGCCTCTGTTGTTAGCAGAGCAAATATTTAAACAATTCATTTATCATTCAGAGTACTTTGTCTTCTCATTCTGCTGTGTACATGCCAACAGGGGATGCCAACAGGAGAAATAGAAGTACTTGCTGAGGACGTGGAGGTTTTCAATGTGTCCCGCATATTACCATTTGAGATTAAAGACTTTGTCAAAGTAAGTGATTTATCTTACATGCTTGTGCACCATTTTACTTGTAATTGCTCTGAGCAGGTTATATGATTTATTATTGTTAATAATCATGATCAGTTTTGTTTTTATTCCGTCTTTGTTTGTCTTTTTGATTATACAGAAATCCGAGTCTTTGCGGATGCAGTATCGCTACCTGGACCTGAGGTCCTCACAGATGCAGAAGAACCTCAGACTGAGATCTGAGCTGGTGATGAAAATGAGAGAATACCTCTGTAATGTACACGGTATGGAGAGAGGGATTCATTTTCTCTGTCTTTTTAATGGTAATGACTGCTTGCCACAATATTAATCACACATGTGCATCCCATTTTATTTACACATTGATGAAATGAAAATGCTCTCTCTTAACAAAGGCAAATTCATCCTGTGATGGTGCCTTTTTATCAACGTATAGCATACCTTACATCAGTGAAACCGGCTCTCATGCCAAATTGCACTTTAATGTTATCCCGGTCAGCCACATTATGTTGGAAATTTATATACCTGGCTGACATACGGATGATCCCGTCACATACAGCTGGCACAGCGCAGCTCAAGCAGCTCAGTACAAAGTTCCAAGAGGATTGCTCGAGGAGATCTGAAATGGCTGATAAACCAGTCGTCAGCATGGCATGGTCTCTAAATACAGTTTCCCTGCTAATTCTGCCACTAGCTATGTCCTCTAACAAGGCCAAAGCTGCCATGGTTGTGTATTGCATCCTTTTGCACATGCTTTTATGTCCACTTATTTAAGTGCATGCAGATGGATGTGTTATTGTCTCCATGTGTCATAAGGCCCTATGCTATACAAAAAAAATTAGTTTGAGGAGTAATCATTTTCACATGTGTCAGACGGACTCGTAAACCAGTTCCTAGCTGTTTTGTTGCCGTGAATGTGAAAGATGGCGCACACAGGGTTTTTGTGCATGAGCAACGTTTGCACATGAGGCCCCAGGAACAGAATCCAGTCCATTCTTGCTGTATTATCTGATTGTCACAGTGTGTGTTTTTTTCTAATTTGCAGGTTTTGTTGATGTGGAAACTCCTACTTTGTTCAAAAGAACACCAGGGGTAAGAAGGTCACTTTTACTACATGTTGCAATGGAAACACACAAAGAATGGAAGAATCTAACATCAAGACAGCTAACACATTCTGATGTAGATTCTTTTGTATTCCAGGGAGCCAAAGAGTTTGTGGTGCCTTCCAGAGAGCCTGGCCGGTTCTTTTCCCTGCCCCAGAGTCCACAGCAGTTTAAACAGCTTCTCATGGTGGCTGGTATTGATAGGTGGGTACACAAAACTTAATGTTTTTCCACTAGTTGCCTGACTGAGGCTTGCACTTTTACAGAGAGACCATTACCTCAATTCTCGAGGTGGAATAGCTGTCTAGTAATCGGAAGGTTCCGGGTTTGATCCCCGGCTCCTCCAGAGACGCATTGAAGTGTCCACAAGTAAGACCAAGACCAAGCACCATCAGTGTGTGAATGTGTGTGTGAATGGGTGAATGAGACATACATTGTAATCTGCTTTGAGTGGTCAATAGACTACTATAAACACAGTCCATTTACCATTCACTGTATTGATCAATATAGGATATTTATAGTATGTGCAGATTGTGAGAATGAAGCTGGAGTTCTGCTTCTCTAGGCTGCACATAAGCAAACATACACAGGTAGTGTATGGACACCACTTGTGTGTGTTTCTTTTATACTTGTACAAAGTGGGAGTATAAAGTGGGAGTATAATGTACATGTACATGTGTTGTGAGTGGGGAGTGCAAGCACTGCTGTCACCAACCGGGGTGTTATAACACTCAACAGGTCAACTGCAGCAAGAGCACTGTTACTAACAGTAGGCACAAACCCAGAGCGAGTTTGGAGCAGGGAGCAAAGACACAGCCCTCACCAACAGAACATGAACAACCAAAACACAAGGACCGGCGTTGCTTTTATCCATTTATTTTTTTAATGTTTATTTTAGCCAAGAACCTTCTTGCTATTAAATGTAAACTAACCCTTAGAAATGGTCTAGGATAGTTCTAGTCTACAATATGTTTATCAGAAGTAAGGATTTGAGGATTTTGAGAATAAACAGGTTTTTGTCACACCCCCTTGCCGTTGCCTTCTTTCCTCCAATTTCCAGGTGAGGTGCAGTTCACAACCCAAACGAGCCCAATGCTCACTGACCAAGAGATAACTACCATCTTGCACTGAGAAAACAGACTTTAGATGAAAGTGTCTTCATTCATGTTTATCATTATATGTAACAGAGCCAGTGTTTTGATGCTTTGATTTAACATGCTGTAACTCTGTCTTTCTCCTCCGTCACTGCGGCAGGTACTTCCAGATGGCTCGGTGCTACAGAGATGAAGGCTCCAAACCAGACCGGCAGCCTGAGTTCACTCAGGTGAGGTGGGCAGGGAGGGAACAGGACAAAATAATGTATACACACCATTTATTATAAAATACTTCTTTTCAATTCAATTCAATTCAGTTTATTGTCATCATCCAGAGCAGAGCAACATACAGTGCATCCGGAAAGTATTCACACCCCTTCACTTTCCCCACATTTTGTTATGTTACAGCCTTATTCCAAAATGGATTAAATTCCTTTTTTTCTGATCAATCTACACACAATGCTCCATAATGACAAAGCGAAAAAGGTTTTTTAGAAATTCTTGCAAATTTAGTAAAAATAAAAAACTGAAATATCGCATGTACATAAGTATTCACACCCTTTGCTATGACACTCAGAATTGAGCTTAGGTGCATCCTGTTTCTACTGATCATCCTTGAGATGTTTCTACAACTTGATTCGAGTCCACCTTTAGTAAATTCAATTGATTGGACATGATTTGGGAAGGCACACACCTGTCTATATAAGGTCCGAACTATATATAAGGTCCCACTGTTTACAGTGCATGTCAGAGCAGAAACCAAGACGTGTAGTCAAAGGAATTGTCTGTAGACCTCCAAGACAGGATTGTATCAAGGAACAGATCTGGGGAAGGGTACAAAAAAATATCTGCAGCATTGATGGTCCCAAATAGCACAGTGGTCTCCGTTATTCGTAAATGGAAGAAGTTTGGAACCACCAGGACTCTTCCTAGAGCTGGCTGCCCAGCCAAACTGAGCAATCAAGATTCTCTGGTCTGATGAAACCAAGATTTAACTCTTTGGCCTGAATGCCAAGCATCACGTCTGGAGGAAACCAGGCACCTCTCATCACCTGGCTAATACCATCCCTACGGTGAAGCATGGTGGTGGCAGCATCATGCTGTGGGGATGTTTTTCATCGGCAGGTACTGGGAGACTAGTCAGGATCGAGGGAAAGATGAACAGAGCATGTACAGAGATATCCTTGATGTAAACCTGCTCCAGAGCACTCAGGACCTCAGGCTGGGGCGAAGGTTTACCTTCCAACAGGACAACGACCCTAAGCACACAGCCAAGACAATGAAAGAGTGGCTTCGGGACAAGTCTGTGAATGTCCTTGAGTGGTCCAGCCAGAGCCCAGACTTGAACCCGATTGAACATCTCTGGAAAGACCTGAAAATAGCTGTGCAGCGACGCTCCCCATCTAACCCGACAGAGCTTGAGAGGATCTGACAACAACAGTCAATGAAGTCACTTAAAGAGTTATTCCTGTACCAGGAGTCAAACCTGGGCCACATTGGTGAAAATCCTCACTGCTGGACCACATACACAGAGTAACAGAATTAAGTCTCAGTCTTCAGACCAGTTTTCTGATGTTCTGCACTTTAGTGTTTATTTTTCCTTGAGTATTACAAAACACCCTCCACCTTATTCATTACATTCATTAGCTGCATGTTGAGATGAATGATAATGTGAAACTGTGGTGCACTCATGTACACACATTTTCTTCTGGTCTACATTGTGATTAGATTGATTAGATGGTTTGTCCTGTTTTTCATCAAATTCACCTTTTTTCCATCATCCAGGTGACAATGTGGACGCCAGCCAGTTTACAGTCCTAATCAGTCTTATCTGAGTTCTCATTATGTCTCCCAGGTCGACATTGAGATGTCTTTTGTGGACCAGGCAAGTATAATGTCCCTAGTGGAGGGTTTGTTACAGTACTCCTGGCCTGCAGAGAAAGGTTTGATTAAGGTTCCTTTCCAAACCATGACATATGAAGAGGCCATGAGGGACTATGGTGTGGACAAACCTGATACAAGGTTCAGTATGAAGGTGAGTGATTGTGGTTTGTTTGACCTTTTTGATTTTGTTTATTTATGTCTCTGAGATGACTGGATATCAGATTTCTGGAATCAAGCTTCGGGGCCTAGCAGTCCCTGGCACTGGGGGTGAAAAGAACCTATTGTCTTGAAAAGATTATTATTATTTTGCTGGTATAATTGATTTTTGAGGGCTTTCCCATGCCTGAAAACTCATGAAAATTTGCAGACACACCTCAAGGCTGTCAAAAATTGCAAAAGTCAATAGTGACTGGGCTCAGGTGTCGCCGGTGGGCTCCATAGAGCCCCCAAACATAAGGCCATTGACAAAGGTGCTTGGATGTTTATGAAATGCAGTGGGATGATTGGAAATGTCATAGAGGATTTAATTCACATTTTTAAAAAAAATTTGCAGGACAGGAAATGGGCCTTTTTGGATTTCCTGCAGCAATTTTCATTTTTTGAACACTTTTTTGAAGCGTTTAGGATGTTCAAAAACTCTCGCGCTCATGTTTATACCAATAACGCCCCCTAATGCCTTTTGGCATTTTTGAGCGGCAAGGGGTTCATGAAAACTCAAAAACTTTGCACATGCATCAGATTCGATTACAGTTATGGGCGTTGGCCATGGTTGTGCCAAATGGCTCAAGGGCATAATATGTTTCACTTAGATGTATGAAAATTGGTTATAGGGTCACAAGGGTGGCTCGGGCCAATCCCAACTGACATTGGGTGAGGGCGGGGTACACCCTGGACAGGTCTCGAGTCTATAACCAGACTGACATATAGAGACAAACAACCATTCACACTCACACTCATCTACAGGCAATTTAGATTCAGCAATTAACTTGCATGTGTTAGAACTATGGGAGGAAGCCAGAGTACCTGGAGAGAATCCATGCTGGCGCAGGGAGAACATGCAGATTCCACACAGAATGACTCCAGCCAACCAGCACATTCAAACTCAGGACCTTCTTGCTGTGACTACCTAACTAAAAACTAAAAAACAATCTTGCTGATAAAGGCAGAAAATGCTCTTCAGGTTATTATCACCTGTGTGTTCAACAGGTTATGAATGTGTCTGTTGGAGCAGCAGTGTTGTTGGCTATTTAACCATCTTTCGACACACCTGTCTGAATACCTCTCTTTCTTCTTAACTGTCCAGCTGACCAACCTCACTGAGGTTTTCTTATCCACGGAAATTGAATTCCTCAAATCAGCTCTCAGCCAACCAGGAGGCTCCATTCAGGCCATCTGTGTCCCCAGTGGAGCGGTGAGAGGAGAACATTTCCTATGGCAGAAAATACTTTATAATGTACAGAAAGTGGTGTTTGGTACAATAAAGAGACATGATAACTAAAAGAGCTAACAGAAACTATGTTTTATAATAAACAGATTTGCATATATCTAATATCTATCTGTGATTTTGTGTTTGACTACAGAAACTTTTCACTGGGAAAGATTTGGAAAAACTGAAACAAACAGCCAAGACTGAGTTTGGACAGGTAGATTTTGTCTTTCCACTTCTTTTCATGCAACTCTATCTAGTAGATGTTCAGATATTTTAGTCCAGAGTAAAGTGGTGGATTGATTTACAGACACTGACATTGCCATCCCTAGAGCCATGCTTCTAACATGCTAAAATTGATATCATTATGCACATGAAAGTGATATGCAAAATCCTGCCAAACATGCTGTAGAGAAGAAGCTTCACTGCTCTGTGCAGCCTAAACAAAAACACAACTTTAGAAGCTTCACAAAGGTTTATTGCAAGGGTGAATTTTACAGGTGCAATAATATTGTGTCCACGCCCAGTGTCCCCTCATTGTGTCTTTTTTCTTCTTGCATGTTTTGCAGGAGCTGAGCATGCTGCTGGTCAGAGCAGACAGGACATTGAAGGCTCCCCTAAAAAAGCTGCTGTCTGCCTCTTCCACAGAGCAGCTGCTGAACAGGACTGGAGCCAAACCTGGAGACCTGCTGCTGATGGCAGCCGGTTCCCTCCACACTGTGGTAATAGAATCCTGATCACACTTAGGTTAGGTTAGACTGACAAATGGAAAAAATAAGCAGTGACAGATAGAACTGTAAGAAACCTCATTATACAATTCTCTTCTTGTGTCCTCTCTCCTGTATCTTCCTACACCCCTGCTCTGCTCTCAGCGCCCGTTGCTGGGTAGTCTTCGCCTGCAGTGTGCGGAGCTGCTGGAGTCTCATGCCGTTTCACTACGAAATCTTTCAGCCTTCCACTTCTTGTGGGTTATGGACTTTCCTCTCTTCTTGCCAAAAAAAGATGAGCCAGAGAAGCTGGAGTCAGCCCATCATCCTTTTACTGCTGCACTGCCAGAGGACAGACAGTTACTCTACACAGAGCCCCACAAGGTAGTCATGTATGTTCCCTCAAAATCCACAATCCTTTCCATCACTCCCTCCGTCCCTCGGCCCATCCCTTTCTCGCGAAAGCGATATTTGGGTAACGCCTTGAGGGAATTTTTTTCAAATTTGGCACAAACATTCACTTGGTCAGCTTAATTTTGGTTGTCAAAGTTCAAGGTCACAGTGTCCTCACAAAACAAGGCGCAGCGTCTTAGCCAAATAAACTGGAAAAAATCTACAGCATTTTGGTGTCGGGCTGCAACCTCTTTAATTCATTGTAGGAGATGTGGAAATAATTGTCCACCTTATAGGGTGTAAGCCTCTTGTTTTTTTTTAGAACAGACAGGGAACACTGAACACACATGACAACAATGGCAGGTATGAGCAAATCACATATACCAGATGAGATAAGAAGAAGAGAAGAGAGAAAGAAAAATTTAATTAAATTAAATTTTAAAAAAAGGGGGGGGGGGGGCACAACAGCATAGGACCTTACATGGACAGTTCTTAGAGTATTCACATTTTAGAAATTTCACATGAGTCAGGGAATACACAGCTAAGGCAATAAAACAGAATCATTACCAGGAAAGAGCATAAGGCATTCACAGAGGTGCAGGAGGGACGCCAGTCTACATTGCAATACCCCCTGCGTACTAAGTCTGCCGTACAGTCCGGCAGGTGGTTTAGGAAAGGCACCCACAACTTATTGAAAGACCTCTCATTCCCCTTTAAAACTGAACTCAAGTGCTCCATTGGTAGAGCTTTAAAGATTTCCCCATACCACTGGTTAACAGTTGGAGGTCTGGACTTAATCTAGCCTCATGCGGTTTATTTTCACTTTCCCAGGTGCGTGGTCAGCACTATGACCTGGTGTTGAATGGCTGTGAGATTGGAGGAGGATCCATCCGTATCCACAAAGCCTCAGAGCAGCTTCATGTCCTGAAGAATATCCTCAAGGTAAGTCATTTTACATTCGGCCAGTGGTAGGTTTCACTTTTGGAACTGGGTTGCAGCAATGATGATCATAACAGGTTTTGAAATGTATCTGCTGCAGGAGGATCCCAGTCAACTTTCTCACTTGCTGGAGGCTCTAGACTCAGGAGCACCACCACATGGAGGCATTGCTTTAGGTAACTCACAATAAAAAAAACAAAATTACTCACAATTCATTCCCCACAATCTGTAGAGCTTTGGGTCTGTGTCAGACTTATCTTTGCAACCAACTTAAGTTTTTCACTAGAATATTTCAGCTAGCAAAGAGCTGACACATGTCTATCAAAGGTGCAATGACAAAAACAAAAAAAAATTAAACAATTGCAAGGATGATTGTCACATACAAATTCACATCAAAGTTAATTTTAGTGTTTTCCATAAGCAGTGTAATATAATTTTGCATCAATGTGTTTTGCAACCCCCTGCTGGATGCTCATAAATGAGAAACTATAGAGTCAGTGGAGATGGTTCCGCTCTCTCTCTGTCCACTCTGGCTGCTAATGTCATCTAACAATGCTAATGTGTGACAAATCAAATTTTGTAAGAAAAATATCTGTAAATCAGCGAATACAATTTAAAGTGGCAGCAGTGCACTGAGCAGCTCATACAGTATGTACTGTAAATAAAATAAAAATGAAATAATAATACTACAACAGTATAATTAATCAGCTTAAAAGGTGTAAATGATTGTATATCTATTAAGCTGTCTGATTGCTCATCCTTGCTCTTCTAGGTTTGGACCGGCTGGTCTCCATCATGGTCAGGGCTCCCAGCATTCGTGACGTCATTGCCTTCCCCAAGTCGTTCCGAGGTCATGACATCATGAGCCGCTCCCCTGACTTTGTATCTGAGGAGGAGCTGAACTCTTACCATATCTCTGTCAGATGGCCAACAATGCTAGGAGGAGAAGAGAGTGAGAAGATACAGAATGAAGAGAAATAGAGACATTAGAGGAAAGGGTGATGCCTTCTCAAATCTTTGTAACCCTGACGACAAAGGAAAGAGGATGATGAGACAGAGGTGAGCAGACCACGACAGCCTATGAAAGACTCAGCTGGCTGGCAGAGACGAGGAGGAGAGAAAATGAGGAGGAGGTGATGTTGTGGCTAGATCTCAGTCTGTTACTTTGAAATGGAAGAGAATAGGGAACATGGAAACAGCCACAGAGCCCACTTTTGAAATCAGAGAGTTCAACAAAGAAGGAAACCTTATCTCACTGATGAGTTGGATCAGACTCACTGATGGTGAAAGACACTATAATGGTGTTTGCGCCCAGACCAACACTTCATATAATCAGTCATTCTTTAATAAGAGAAAGTTTTCAATTTCTACAATTAAAAATTAGTAATGGTTCAAAGACTCTCCCTTCCTTAAAACAGGCAGGGCTGTAACTCGAATTAGAGCTGTTTGTATTGATTCCTGTCATGTGCTGCTCCAAATGTTTCAGAGCATTCTCCACTTTGACAAGAATAAAACTGTGGAAAAACCCTTCAAAATGTGTATCGTAAGTGTATGTGTGTATTGGGATCCAGAACAAGTTTAATCATAGTGGTGGGTTTTATCACCAATACAATCATAGAAGCTTTTATCACACTGCAAGTCTTTGATATGTAGTGCAATGCGTGGTGTAGTGTGGTGTGCGCCCTAACCATACAGCCATCAGGTCGCCCATCACCAACTGTTTTAATATGTGATTAATGTTAGTCATTTTTCAATCAAAACAACTGTAGCCAAACCTGGTTCCCTTTCACCAATGTGAGGATTTGCTGCTTTTTTCTTCATTTTATACAGTATGATTGTAAGGTGAATATCTGGGTTTTAGATAGATATTCAATGACATCACCTTGGACTCTGGGCTGTTTTGACAATTTTCTGACATTTTGTTGACTGAATGATTTTGATTATTGGATAAAATTGGCAGACGTATCCCATAAAGAAAATAATCAATATTTTTCTGTCTCCAGAGATTCCTGCCTCCGTTCTACCCCTTGTCGGGGTGGTGTATTTAAGGGGGAGACAGTTTTTCCTTTTTAGTGTTTTTTTACTCAATGTTTTATAAAGTACAGTAAGATTCCAAACAGCTGAATCATATTCCTGTCAAACAGCTAACTGGGGACAAAGACAACTTAGTGATTCTAAAGGTAATGATCAAAAATACACCAAAACACATTTAGACAAGTATTATCTCTGAAATTCACCTGAAGATATAAGTGGTGGAAAGTAATTAAGTACAAGAAAAGTACATTTAGTCAAGTATTGTACTTTTGAGGCACCTGAGTATTTCCTTTTTATGCTACATCACACTTCACATTTATTTGACATCTTTAGTTACTTGTTAACTTTGAACATGAAGTTTATACACAGTTGATAATATAACAAGCTTAAAAAAAAAAACACACACATTAAGACAGAATACAGGAAAAGTCCGTAGTAGAGCCATTAAATAATTGATTCTTTGAGTCAGTTATCCTGTTTACTTTGTCACTGCCTTCTTCTCTACTGTATATTATCCACCTGAATAACTGTGCATCTCTAGCCTTAAGGCACTTTGAATAAGAAAAAATGTCAGAGGATGATAAAATAGACAAGAATTGTTTGTAGTAGGAAAGGTGGAGGAGGAAGGAAGGACACAAGGTATAGTCAGATGACGTTTTCAGGAAAACGGTCATTAGAACGATAAGTAAGGCAATATGTAAGGAAGAAGATTTTGATGGAAGAATTTAAACTGAATTCTTAAATTTGAGGCAGGGAACAAAATAACAATTCAACTGGTAAAATCAGAACAGAAAGTGATGTGCAGAGGCAGTAAGAATATACATAAGTGAGGAAGCAGTCAACCAGAGCAAGGCCGAAGCAAGTACAGGATGAACCTTTCAGAACAAGCAATAATCAAGAGAAAAAACAAAAATTGTAGTTAAGGCAGCAGCAAAGTGTCTAATAGTCTTTTAGTCTGATAGCAAATGGTCAGGAGTTTAAAGGATATATTGAGAAGTTAAAAACAAAACAGGATGTCATATGCATTCAAGAAACATGGCTCAAATCAACACTGCATTATTAAAAAGGATATACTACCATACACAAGGACAGATGCAATGGAAAAGGAGGAGGGTATGCTAAAGAAGGGATAAACTGTAGGCAGTTAGAGACAGTATGAAAATTGCAACTACTATTTATTGAAATATGGAACAACGAACAAAGTTTTAAAGTCATTAATTTTTATAACCCGTGCAAAAAGAGAAAGGAAAGCTATACTGGAACATTGGGGAGGTAATATTATCTGATGTGGGATTTTAATGCTCACAGCAGTGTAGGGTGAACAGGAAATCTTACAGGAATTAATGGATGAAAAGGAATGTGTGTGTTTAAATGATGGATCAGGAATCAGCAATAGATCTCACTTTGGTGTCAGTCATTAGCTGGGAAAATTAATTGGGAAGTTTCCAGATGGAGCACAATAAGTAGTGATTACTACCTAATATTTGTAGATTTAGGAGTGGGAATGAGAAAGAAGGAAGGTGGGAATTTGAAGAAGCTAATTAGGGCAAGTATAGAGTATTAACTGAAGGAAAATAAGAAAACTAAAGTTAAAGTTAAGAAGTAAATCTAAACCAGGAAATTGATAAACTTAATACTGAAATTAGTGGCATTATTCTAGATACAGCAAAACAATACCAAAATGGTGGATAAAAAATGTACTATTGCAATGAAAAAAAACCCAAAATAAGACTTCAAGAAAACACATACTGTTCAGAATTTAATTCAGTATAAAAGAAAACAAGCAGTTGTTAGGAATACAAGAAAGACAGCTAAAAGAGATTATTGGAAGGAAGTATTGTAACTCAGTAGGCAGATCTACATCATTAGACTAAATATGGGGTATGATTAAGAGGGTGTCCAGCAGAAGGAAAGAATATGGATATCCTATAATGAAAGATGGAGGAAAGTTAGTAGATGAGAGGAATGAAGCTGAATTATTAACAAAGACTTATGTGAAGGTACACAGTACAGCAAATCTTAGTAATGAAGAAAGCAGAGAGAGAGAGAAACAACAGAAGACATGGAAGAACGGTAGGATGAGAAGGAGTATGAGAATATATCAAATGTTAAATGTGATGTCTATCATAGACATCAAATTTAAACTGAAGAATGCATTAAGCAAGTCTGGGAAAACAATGCCTGGGAAAGATCAACTAAACTTGTATGCTAAACAATTTAAGTGTTGGGACTAAAACGTAGAAAGAGTCAAGTGTTTCAAATATTTGGGTATCTGGTTCAACAAGAATCTTACTTGGGTAACTCATATGGGAAAATTGTTTAAAAATGCAAAAAAAATAATATTGTCAGATGTTTGAGGGACAGATGGTGGAGAGCAAGTAGGCTTACTTTGAAAACAGTGTATATTTGGATTAATCAGGGCAGTTCTAGACTACGGCTGCTTAAATGATCAGTCGGAATCAAAAACTGTAAGGTTTAGAGGAAAAACTGAACCTAAAAGCAGCCAACACAAAATGGGGTTAGTGGAAAAAAAGAAAAGTTATTTTGATAGACAAAAGGAAACTTACAAAACTGGTTAAATGGCAAAGAACTCAAAATCCAAAATGAAGGTGAACAGGAGCTAAGATGAAGTACATCAGGATACAACAAGGGAACACTGGAGCAAAACAAGAGTAAAACAGGATTTCAACAAGATATCAACAGACGGACTGACAAAGAAGTAGTGGGAGCACAGAGACTAAATACACAAGGGAGACAAAGGTTATTGAACACAGGTGTAACACATTTGGGCGGGGCAGACAATCACAGAGGGAAACAGGACAAAGATAGGAAGTAGACCAAAAATGAGACACACAAGGGAAGTGACTAGAAAATAAAACAGGAAATAAAACAAATGTACAACATGAAGAGTCAAAAAGTCCAAACATAAAGTCTGTCACGGCAAACCGTGAGAAAAACATTGTTAAAGTTGGATACAATTCGGCATCAGGCTTTGAGACTCTGCTCTGGTGCCATAAAAACGTCAGTATCAGCTTTGCAGGTGGAAATTAATGAAATGATGTCGGAACTCAGAAGACCCAGTTGTCATTAACATTTTGGGCAAACCTAATGATATTAAGTAGGGTTGATAGGTCTATTGGTGTTGCATTATTTGCAGATGATGGAGTTATAAGGAAAACCATAATACTCAGAAGGTGTTACAGCCTTGCCAAGAGAAAGAAAAATGACAGTGCAAGAGCTTTAGTTGGACAATAGCAAACACAGTAGTTGATGGAGTAAGCATGGGGAATATACTGTTGAGCCCCACAGTGCTGTTTTATGTTGTTGGGACAGCTGATTATTTTAAGATATACACTGATGCTTCAAAAGAGTTAATAATAGAGTAGGGACTATATTTATCATAGATAAATAGATATAATGTCAAATAAAAGAATCAGCTGTAACTTATCAGTATTTACAGGAGAACTGCTGGCCATTCTTTTAGCTGGATTCTTTTAGATCTCTCAGCTGGATAGAAAACCTCAAACCAAGCAAAGTACTAATAGGGTTGGATTCTGGTAGTGCATTAACCAGTGTCAAGAAAACTAAGATTTTTTTATCTTTGTTAACCGAAGTGTTTCATGGCACTTTGTGAAAAGCTGAGTGATCGGTGTTATAACATGTATATTTGATTAAAGAAAGCTTTTATGCAGAAAAAAACTTAGCACAACTAAGCATCATCATTTAATTTCTTTCTTTCTCCTCTGTTAAGTTACAGACTCTAACTACATGACATTTATTGATAGTCATGAACCTCTTATTCTCATTTTTCTTTAGCTCTTCTAGTTCATTAAGCGTACTGATTACACAGGTATGTGCTGTGAAACTTTTTAACTTCATTCTAACATCATAACTATGACAAAAAGAGCATTAATCAGATCCACTTCTTTCTGTTTTTGCTATGTCACACGGGACCTCATATGGGTGGAGTTCCTGTTCCAGCAGACAGGCAGAGTGCTTGAGGATGTCAGCTTGGATGCTGACACTCTGGACGAGGGAAGTACTGAATGGGAAGAATACCTCGTGTCCTGGGAAGGAGAGTCTCCAGATGTAGGATTTAATTCAAATATCATTGTTTCTTCTAATAAATATTAGATCTCATTTACCCCACACTGCTCTCTATGATTATATTTCAGCTGTCTTCTTGGACTGAACTCAGACCCTGCAAATTATCCAGTGCCAGCAGCCTGATGGAAGTATTTACAGCCAGCTCTGCCATCTTCACACCGTGGCCACATGGTCCAGAGGAATCATGAGCACTTGTGGTATGAATGAAAAAACCCTAATTTTTCTCACCTATACATTCACACAAAATTAATGAAAATGCAGCAAATAACAGTAGCACTATATGAAACTGAGTACTACAGTACTAAGTACTAAAGTTGCATTTTTCATTATCCAACGTGAACAACTGAAAAATACTTATACGTAATGCACAGACCTTGGACATACATTTCTTAACAGTACACTTAAAATAATTGGTAAACATGCAACTGGTACATGTGAGTATTGCAATTTACATAAAACCATAGAACGTGAGTATTTATTGTCCTCAATATCAGCAAGAAAGACTTCAAATTGGAAAAAGCTTATAAAACTTGAATTAAAAATACCGTTACAATTGAATTCACGGCATGTGGTGTATAGAGATACATTCATATAGTATAATTGATTGGAATCATTCTGATCTACACTCCATTTCAGAAGGTGGCGGTAATGCACCTAAAAGCTGTTTGCTAACCGCCTTAAATAACATCAGAAGAAGACACCAATCATCATCATGATAATAACCCGGAAGAGAAGCGAGCAGCCTGTGACCTCTGTGCTGTGTACGTAGAGAGGAAAGATGCTGGAACAGAGGTGTGATTGTTCTGTTCCGCCCTCGGTAGCTGTGAACACTTGGCTCGTTTCAACGAGTTCACCTACAGAATAGGGAGCGACCAAATTGTCCAGGAAACGGAATGTCGTTACAAACAAACAGTCTGTTACTGGGTGGAGACGTCGGGCGATGGTAAACGGCTCGCCAACTAATCGAAATTATTCTGTGTACGGTGGACAGGTTCGGTTTGTCCGCCTTCCAGCTACCTGCTGTATGACAGTCGATATATTCACCAGAAAACGAAAGGACCGGTGTTAAGCAGCCAGTTAGCTGGTTATAGACACCGTGGTGGCGGTGACAGCCACGTCAGCTAGCTCATATCTCTCGGCTGTTACTGTGCGAGCACCTCCAGGCACTTGGTTTTGTATTCTCAACATTTAACATAGTGGATCTTACTTCATCGATGGCTCCGATGGGTATTCGGCTGTCACCGCTCGGTGTTGCGGTGTTTTGCCTTCTGGGAATCGCCGTCATCTACCACCTGTATGCCGGGGTCATCTCAAGCCGCCTGACCGCTTTCAGGTCAGACTTCTCTCATTGCTGTGCATGTTGTAACGCCACATTACCGTCTCTGTAGTGCAGGGTTTACTCGTATGTTTGTCATAGTTCAGTTGTCTCAGTGGTAACGAAGCTAATCTGTTAACTGAAAATAACAAAACATGTGATGTTGTGAGAGAAAGCCTTATCTTTCAGATGTGCAGTATAAGTGTTGGAACTACATGTTAATAATAAAACAGGTTAGGATCTATCAAGCTTGAAGATGTAGGTATTTAGTGATGTAGGTTGGGTCATCACCATATCAATTAGCATGAACATTCGACTGACTTTAGCCTTTTATTATTAGATATTTGTCAGCTGCTGTCATGTTTGAAGTTCTGACTTCAGCCAGTACCATTACCTTCAACTCACAGAGCTCAAAATCGTGATACTGTCCCAGAAAGTAAAGACCTGGTGATTTTAATAAAAACGTCATAATAGTCTTTCTCTTCTCAGTAGGAAAGGAAGATGGTGGCTGGAAATGGCATATTTATTTGCTGAAATTGTGCAAGCTCAACTAGATTTGAATATATTCATATATATTCATGCTTCTTTCCAATATCCATTGTTTTATATTTCAATTTAAAATTTATACTTAATTCTTGCAAAAAGAGGAAGGACATATGTAATTTTAAAGTTATCTGAACTACAAAATACTATCACAACTTGAGAAACGAGTTCAAAGTATTTTTTTCAATTCTGGAAATACATTCAGACAGGCAGAAATATTTGTTAACAGTCTTCCTCAAGAACCTCAAGCTATTACATCAGTAGTCAAGAAAATCCCCCTACTAATGAATCCCGAATAAAAGTCACCCTGTTTGCTGAATTAGAACTGAGATGTTGAACCTCAATATGTTTTTTTAGTACCAGTTTAGATGTGTCCCAAGTATCAAAGACTGTCAGTAAAGCTGCCACTGGTCAGATCTGTAATTGTGTTACTTATTTTTTGATCAGACTCTTCCTGACTTTAATGAAAATTCTGTCAATTTTATATTAGTAATTTAGGCTGTGTTTAGACAACATTTACCCATTGTAAACTCTTACTCCTTTCATTACATAAAAAGAAGGGTTTTTGAAAATATC
The DNA here is from genome assembly GCF_021018895.1 of Seriola aureovittata. Lineage (NCBI taxonomy): Eukaryota > Metazoa > Chordata > Actinopteri > Carangiformes > Carangidae > Seriola > Seriola aureovittata. The sequence goes on from NC_079375.1 coordinate 289,892, forward strand.
CTTAAGCCTGTGCTGACCTAAGAAGTTAACAATAATTTTGTTTGAGTGGTCTGTGGGGAGGCATTGAATCTTTGCAGTCTGAGATGACAATGGTTGATTGTAAGATAGTGAATATCAACACAGCGTATCGGCTTCTTTTAAAAAATACTGGGGCGGTGTCCAAAACTTGCCTTCTTACTCCCCTGTTCAGTCAGGGCTGTTTTTAGTCTAACACATTTCTGTTCTTTCCCTTCTTTTCCCTGTAGAGAGAGGAGAAAAGTGGATCTGAGGGACTTGTTGGCTGTCTCAGTGGAGGCTGCAGTTCTAGGTGGCAGAGAGGTAAAAACATTGTTTATCCTTGACAGCTCAATGGTCACATGTTAAGTAAGCTCTCCATAAAATTATGGTTTGATCCCTCTGAGCCAAAATAGAAAATCATTGTATACCCAGTGTAAACAAAGGTAAGAGCATGTAAGAGAAATGTAAACAGGAATGAATGAAAGAATAAATAAAAATACTTTTACCTATTACTTTTGCTTTTACTGTATAGCTTTTGCTTTTACCTGTTGCTTTTGCTGATTGCTTTTGCTATTACCGTATTGCTTTTGCCGTATTGTTATTGCTTTTATCATATTATTTTTGCTTTTAATGTATTGATTTTGCTTTTCCCACATTGCTTTTGCTTTTTCTATTTGAAGGAGAGGCAGGAGCCTCGGAGTGAGATGCTCTGGTTGGTAAATGTGTGTTTTTAAACCATATTCAACAGGCTGGCCAGGCACCTAGCAGCTGCGAGTTGGTGCTCCAGTTTCACAGAGTCATCATTTTCAGCATTGTCGGCCTACCTGTGTGTCTGTGAAGCATGGCCAGATATTGAAGATGCCGCCAAAATAAAACTAAGCATCTCCAGTTAATGTAAAATGCATATCAGTGTCAGTATCGGCCTGCAGACAATAATACGAAACTTGCTGGCAAAAAAATAAATATACACTTGTATGAAAGCCTAAAACAGAGTTCATACTGCGGTGCTACAGCAATATAATTACCAATCAAGCGTCTATCACCAGTGTAACTTGCAGTCCCTACATTTTTACGCATACATCATGTTTACTATGTCACATGTTTTAACACCTGTTTCAGATGATACACCCATGTTAACTGGTGATAGTCATGACACAGGTTGGGAAGTACTTCCCGGGAAGTATCCCCTTAAAAAATGGAGATGTTTTTGTTATTATTGTAACTATCTATTTGTTGAGGCATTTATACATTGGTGTCAAATAGCCTCACCTAAGTTTGGAAATTTCAATTAAACAATCAACAATTATTTAGGCCTACAAACAGTGATCACTGAATAAACACAATAGAATAGGTACAGTTGTGGTCAAAAGTTTACATACATTTGTAAAGAACATAATGTCATGGCTCTCTTGAGTTTCCCGTTATTTTTACAAGTCTGATTTTTCTCTGATAGAGTGATTGGAACAGATACTTCTTTGTCACAAAAAACATTCATGAAGTTTGGTTCTTTTATGACTTCATTATGGGTTAACAGAAAAAGTGATCAAATCTGCTGGGTCAAAAATATACGTACAGCAATGCTAATATTTGGTTACATGTCCCTTGGCCATTTTCACTTCAATTAGGCGCTTTTGGTAGCCATCCACAAGCTTCTGACAAGCTTCTCGTTGAATCTTTGACCACTCCTCTTGACAGAATTGGTGCAGTTCAGTTAAATTTGATGGCTTTCTGACATGGACTTGTTTTTTCAGCATTGTCCACATGTTCTCAATGGGATTTAAGTCAGGACTTTGGGAAGGCCATTCTAAAACCCTAATTCTAGCCTGATTTAGCCATTCCATTACCACTTTTAATGTGTGTTTGGGGTCATTGTCCTGTTGGAACACCCAACTGCGCCCAAGACCCAACCTTCGGGCTGATGATTTTAGGTTATCTTGAAGAATTTGAAGGTAATCCTCCTTCTTCATTATCCCATTTACTCTCTGTAAAGCACCAGTTCCATTGGCAGCAAAACAGCCCCACAGCATAATACTACCACCACCGTGCTTGACGGTAGGCATGGTGTTCTTGGGGTTAAAGGCCTCACCTTTTCTCCTCCAAACATATTGCTGGGCATTGTGGCCAAACAGCTCGATATTTGTTTCGTCTGACCACAGAACTTCCCTCCAGAAGGTCTTATCTCTGTCCATGTGATCAGCAGCAAACTTCAGTCGAGCCTTAAGGTGCCGCTTTTGGAGCAAGGGCTTCCTTCTTGCACGGCAGCCTCTCAGTCCATGGAGATGCAAAACATGCTTGACTGTGGACACTGGCACCTGTGTTCCAGCAGCTTCTAATTCTTGGCAGATCTGCTTTTTGGTGGTTCTCGGTTGACTCTTCACCCTCCTGACCAATTTTCTCTCAGCAGCAGGTGATAGCTTGCGTTTTCTTCCCGATCGTGGCAGTGACAAAACAGTGCAATGCACTTTATACTTACAAACAATTGTTTGCACTGTTGCTCTTGGGACCTGCAGCTGCTTTGAAATGGCTCCAAGTGACTTTCCTGACTTGTTCAAGTCAATGATTCGCTTTTTCAGCTCCATGCTGAGCTCCTTTGACTTTCCCATTGTAGCGTTTGTATCCAATGAGCCCTATTTAAATGGCCTCAGAGAAGTCACCAGCTGTAGTCACTCATAATCACTCACAAGAAGTTAAGAGGCCATGCTATGAAGCTCATTTCATTGACACAACTTTCTAAGTCACCAAAATTGCTAATTCATGTTGCTGTATGTAAATTTTTGACCCAGCAGATTTTGTCACTTTTTCTGTTAACCCATAATAAAGTCATAAAAGAACCAAACTTCATGAATGTTTTTTGTGACAAAGAAGTATCTGTTCCAATCACTCTATCAGAGAAAAATCTGAGTTGTAGAAATAACTGGAAACTCAAGAGAGCCATGACATTATGTTCTTTACAAGTGTATGTAAACTTTTGACCACAACTGTATGTTTGACAAGAGTATTTATTTTAAGTCAAATGCTATTTGCATGTACAGCAAAAGCAGTGTGTCCACAGGTGGTTCACTGACACAGGTCCAGTGGAACCATCTCTCGCAAAGTGTGCACCCAGTCTTACAGAAAAGGAAAAAGATTACATGCATAGCTTTACATAATTTCAGACATTAATCAACTCTAATGGCTCCAAATTTGCCTCACCCATTTCTACAAACAGGGAGGGTCCCGGTCATGTGGAAAACATCATGTATTGTTTCAGTACCTAAAGTAGGCCGACTGGCAGAGATCAATGACTACAGACCAGTGGCCCTCACATCAAACATCATGAAGACCCTGTAGCGGCAGCTTCTCCACCTTCTGAGGCCATAGGTTGAACATGCACGAGACCCCCTAAAGTTTGCCTACAAGGAACATATTGGAGTAGATGATGCTATTCTTTACATGCTCCACCGGGCCCATTCTTAATTGAATGAGCCAGGTGGTTACATGAGGATTATGTTCTTTGATTTTTCGAGTGCATTTAACACCATCCAACCCCGCATTCTGAAAGACAAACTAGAAAGGACGGGGATGGATCCCTGCTTCACGTCGACGAGAGGGCCACTGGTCTGTAGTCATTAATTCAGCCGGTCGTCTACTTTAGGTACCGGAACAAGACATCATGTTTTCCACAGGACTGGGACCCTCACTGTTTGTAAACTTAAATTGAAAATCCTCTGGAGAGGCTCAGCCAGCTGGGCTTCACAGTCCTTTAACAGCCTCGGACACACACCATCCTGGCCTGCTGCTTTTCCAGGACGTAGCCTCCTGATAATATAATAATAACATGACAATAGCAAAAACAATACAGTAAAAGGAAAAACAATAGGTAAAAGCAAAAGCTATACAGTAAAAGCAAAAGGCAATAGGTAAAATATTTTTTTAATTCTTTTATTCATTCCTGTTTATATTTCCAAATTTATTTTCTTATTCTTTTACAGTTTTATTCTTTTTAATGGCACTTCTATTACTCCATATTTTCCTTCTTTATTTTAAATCTGTAGTTATTGGATAATTTATGGCATGACTGTTAAATGAAAGGTGAATTTTTGAATCCTGAATTGAGAGTCACTAATTGTCATTTTCTTGGCCGACTTCTATCAAATGTATCTGATTATGTTTGTTGCTCTGAAAATATTCAGAACAACAAACAAACAAAACACACCACTTACTTTGGCCTTACAGCTGTTACAAATTGCGAGCTTTGTGTGTTTTTCACTCATAGTGAAGAACTTCCACACTGACAGCATGTTGTGTATGTAGCTGTGCCTGTGCGACATGAAAATGTGACCAGAAATCAGATATCTGAGACTTCTCGATGATTCTGTTTGATGACCGGATCACAGCCGATCAAGCTGAAAACCGGCCTATTGATTGGTGCATCTCTGCATCTCTAATCCTGATTTATACAGTTATTAAGCAATGTTGTGTTGTATAGCTTATTTAAAGTGATGTTTCCCTGTGCAATGCTAATCTAAAGAAACCACATTTAGGTACATCTGGGGTCCTTAAACTGAATAAGCACCATGTGAGTTGTGTTCTTCCTCCCTAGGTGAAGAAGGTACGTGATGAAAATAATCTGAAGGAGAGGTCAAAGGGTAAGACAAAGGAGGGAGCCAGTGAGCTTCTGACTCTGGGTGACCTGGAGTCTCATAGAAAGATGTATAACCTCATAAGGAACACCTTCCCAGATATCATGGTGAGCACAACCATTGTCGATGTTGTAAAAGTTGTTTTATTTTGCATATTGCTGTAGTGTTCTCACTCTTTCATTCGTGACTTTTCTGCTGTGGAAACAGTGATGTTACAGAAAACTTGTCTGTTAGATGTGGGATGAAAGGGCTCATCACAACCAGTTCTACTAATCAGAGACTGTTAAATCACAAACTAGAGATCAGAGTCCTACATGGACTCAATTTTGGAAGCACATAAACATCCTGCACTTGTAAAGCTCAGTATCAGAACTTTTTACTCCTAAGTGAGATGTGAAGATATGATAAGGTTAATTTTGGTTTAAATATTAATTATTTTCTGTCAGAAGTTGAATATGATAAATATACTTTAGAACATTATAACTTTTATCATTTCATACTTTCATTTTAACTGATAGGTTCGGCGCAGCGCTATTCTCATTATCATTGGCTTTTCGTGTTTTTTTTTTTTTTACGTTATTTATAATTATCTTTTATCGTTTTATCGCCCAGCCCTAGTGTAAAGCATCCTATCTTGACAATCTGCAGCTACTTCTACACAGCCATGTCCATGTTGGTTGTATTGTTTACAGTGGCTTCCACAACTTTCCCTCTCTATTGGCGCCGTCGGATGCACTGATACATAGCGTCCCATAAGTGCTCAATTTCCCCGGCTACAGCTGTCTGTACTTCATATATTGCTTTTGTTTTTAGAACCCTTCCTGACCCTACCCTGTCTTAAGTAATGCAGTGTCACTGTTGGGTACAGGTCCTGAGTTAGACTTGTCCATCCCTCTGTTGTGTTGCCTGACGTTTGCGTTTGAAGCATTCTTTTGTTCAGGCAGGGATCAGGTGGTTGGTTAGACTCTCTCTGGATGGGGGTTTATACTTTGGGGTTAGTGTCTTTGTTATCTCCCTACAGATTAATTGTGTGAATGAAACTGATTAGAATATCAACATGCAACCTTGACAATTCTAATGTCATTTTAGCCTACATCTTAGAAAAATGCATACTACACATTTTTAAACATCTATAGGCTACAATCTATATATAATAGGCTATAATAGTAGGCAATATCCAGAAGAAATTGCACAGTGTATGTCTGCCTTAAGCTGTAAATCAACTGACACAAAACTAACTTGTAGGAAAGCCTAATCTACCAAAACTCTGGTTTCTCTACTCCGACTCCTCTACTGCAAATTTTGTAACTGCACTCATTAGCCGTTTCTTTGGTGATTTCGCTTTGCTGTTTTTCTGGCTTTAAGCTAACATTGTTGAGCAGCTAGCTGTAGCCTCTGATGAACAAATTATTCAAGTTGAAAATCTTTACTGATGTACATTGTATAATTTGTTGAGATCAAAATGGAAACCAAAATCATCAACCCACTGAACGCTGGATTCACAATCACACCGAAAATCAAAGTAAAAAAATTGAGATCACAGGCTGATCCAACTTGCATGAATTTCATCACAGCAACTCATAATGTGACTCAGTAGTGTCTATAGCCCCCCACGTGCCTGTATGCACTCCGGACAACGTCTGGGCACGCTCCTGATGAGTCGGCGGATGATATCCTGGGGGATGTCCTCCAAGACCCCGTTAGTCTGTGGTGGCAGCATAACGTTCACCACGGCGTCTCCAGACTCTTTCACGCCTGTCACATGTGCTCAGTGTGAACCTGCTCTCATTTGTGAAGAGAATGGGGTGTCAGTGGCGGACCTGCCATTTCTGGTGTTCTCTGGTGAATGCCTATCGAGCTGCATTGTATTGGCCTGTCAGCACAGGTCCCACTAGAGGACGTCGAGCCCTCATGCCACACTATTGGAGTCTGTTTCTGACAGTTTGGTGAGAAACATGCACGCCAGTAGCCTGCTGGAGGTCATTTTGTAAGGCTCTGGCAGTGCTCCTCCTGTTCCTCCTTGCACAAAGGAGCAGCCTTCTGCTGGGTTGATGCCCTTCTATGGCCCTGTCCAGCTCTCCTCGTGTAACCACCAGTCTCCTGGTATCTCTCCCATGATCTTGAGACTGTGCTGGGAGACACAGCAAACCTCCTTGCGACCGCACGTATGGATGTGCCATCCTGGAGGAGCTGGATTACCTGTGCAACCTGATTGGGCTGCAGGTACTGCCTCAGTAGTGACAAAGACACTAGCAATACACAAAACTAGAGAAGAATCAATGCCTCTCCATTGCACCTGTTGTCACTTTCATTTGCACCAAAGCAGGTGAAATTGATTCACAATCAGTTTTGCTTCCTAAATGGACAAATTGATATCCCTGAAGTTTAACTGACTTGGTGTTATACAGTGATGATTAAGTATTCCCATAATTTTTTTGAGCAGTGTATATTAGACAATAGGGTTGTCAAAAAAATCGATACTCAGATACTAATCGATACTCAACATTTCCGATTAGGTACTCATTTGTAACAGTATCAATACCAACAGTGCTGTTGTTGCCTGACAGCCCCTCCCCTCACTTGCAGCTGAACACATGAATGCTAGTTGACGTTCACAGCACTGAGCTGGCTGGTGTTGCCAGCATAAAACTAAATTAACATGGCTGCTGAAGGGACCTTCGTAACCTGTTTTAGCTGAAATTGAATTTTGTCGTTTTACCGTTTTGAATTATTTTGCTTTATTATTTCACCTGGCCGGTGGCACATGTATCATTAAGCTAGCGACTATGGCAAATAATAGAACGACTAACATTAATGTGGGAGCTAGGCAGCAAACGTTATCAGTCCTGCACGTCTCTAACGTTAATAGACAGTGTTAATTTAACAGGATAACACAATTACCAGCAACTAGACAGAAACAGTGGCAGCATACCCTACTAACTCTATTTGATCAGCAAGGAAAATATGGTGCCAATTGACCAGAAGCACAGAAAATAATAAGGGCTTTAGCTGAACACATTTGCGTGTCGTCATTTATATTATTGTTTGTATTGTTAAAATCTTTATTAAAAAAGGGTTAGGGTCATGTTTTCTCCCTGTGGTATCAAAAATGGTATTGAGTATTTTCCTGGGTATTAGTATTGAGTTTGAAATTCTGAGTCGTGTCACCTCTATTAGACATACCGAGCAAGAGATAGCAGGAGAGTGGGATTAAGAGAGGGAAACCATCAGTAACTAAAGAAACTAGCAGATGTGAATAAGTAGGGAACAACAGAAACACCAGCAACCAGAAATGAGATAGTGGGTTTACTGCAGGACATCAGCACAGCAATAAAAGCTGTTACGCTCCATTGCTATTAATTTGAAGCAGTGTGTGTGTGTATATATATATATATATATATATATATATATGTGTATGTATGTATGTATGTATGTATGTATGTATGTATGTATGTATGTATGTATGTGTATAAATATGTATGAAATAAAGGCCGGCCTCTAGTACAAGCCTGTTAACTTTAACAGTTGAGGGAAAATAAAGCCCCTGGTCACCTTTTGAGGAATTACAGTTGTGGGTCTGCTGTAAATACCCCAGAAACTCTTTGAGCAAAATCATTTTTGAAGAGCAACATCCAATGGTAGAAGGCCAACACTTGGCCGACAGATGGTGTACCTTCATCACTTACTCAGTCACCAACATTCACGGATGTAGTGCTGGTCCATGAGCAGTCCAACCAAATAAATCATGATGTCTAATTTCGATTGAGAAAAGAAATTGTGGTTAAGGTGTTAACATTTTTTGGCTTGTTTTATTATTTTCTTTCTCATGTTTATTTCACCTGCTGCCCACCCACATTTAGTTTATTTTTACCCATTCCTGTACCTGTGAATTATTATAAATGTATTTTTTTACCTGTTGTATACCTGACCCTATGCATGACTCTGCTGGAGACTATTGTGAGCAACAAAGCAATAAACCACAGAACCAAGGCTTTAATATGTGATATTGGAGGTGGACCCTGATGAAATCTGTGGTGGTCTCATCATTCATGGAGTTTCTTCGTTTAGATTTCCGTCCAACGGGAAAATACCATAAAGCTTATTTGCAAGATACCTCCACATACTGATTAAAGTTTAAAAGCCACAGAATGTATAATTCTGTCTGCATGTGTTTGTTTTCAGGTGAACAGTGAGGAACATGACAACATGGTGGATAAGGCAGCGACTTGGAGCCGGGACATTCCAGCTGACATACTAGACAAGATAGAGGGAGGCAAGGATGTTCCTGCTGAGAGCATCACAGTGTGGATTGATCCTCTAGATGCTACACAGGAATATACAGGTGTGTGTTACTACAATTACATATTCTTTAGGGCTGGCGCGAGGCGTCAACGTTAACGACGTAATAGATTATGTAAATATGTCAATTTACATAATGTGTGTCGCAAAAAGGAAGTAAGATAGCTGCGCTTAGTCAGAGCGTGGACTCCACTGAAAAGCAAGCTGAAGCGAAAAAAGGGTTTGTTTTAACCCTCTTAAACCCGTGGGAGCATATACACTTCCAAACTTCACGTTGTCTGTAGAGCGTCATTGTTCCACAGCCGTTTGCGGTAGAGACTTGCCGTTTTTTGTCCTTAAACTAAATGATCTGCGCTTTCAATCAAGCCCTGGATTGTCCGTGTGTCATCACTGACTTAGATCAAGACACTAACATTGAAAGTTACTAAATAATTGGAGTAGTTTTACCGTTTTTCTGGTGCATTACTGCTTTCTGCCTGTGTGTTTATTGATCGATTCTGTTCTGCATTCTTTGATGTGACGTTTAGCATCACATGACTGAATCAGACATTCCTAATGGCTCCAGTGGGTGAGGTCACAGGCAATCAGAGTGTCTGATTCAGAGGCTTGGCCTGCCTTGGTTTTAGATTAGATTAGATTAGATTAACTTTATTAATCCCACAACTGGGAAATTCATTTACCACAGCAGAAAATAAATATCTATAGAATAAACATCTATGGAAATATACATAAAAAATACACCAAATATACACTAATAAATACAATATACACAATACACATGATATGTACATGAAAAAGTGCAAGGAGGTCTTCCACAGGACCGGTACTTTCTCCAGGCTCAGGCTCAGGCTCAGATTAAACAAGTGCATGAACACACCACAGAGCTGATCTGCACAGTCCTTCAGTAATCTGGGGCTGATGCCATCCGGGCCTGGGGTCTTCCTTGTCTTGATCTTCTTAAGTTGACACTTCACCTGATCAACTTATACCCAGACTGAATGGGAGCAGTGCTGTTTTACTCTGATATCAAAGTGAGGAGAAGTTGTTTCGAGTTTATTGAAGTGACAGAATAAAGACACAAGAATGTGACAGTCAAATATTTAGTGCAGCGGAGGATTTGGAGCTGATTTTTCAAGGACCAGACAAAAAACACCCATGAATACTGCTCCAGAGAAAGAGCAAAGCTCATGAACGGATAAAGATAGAAACTTCAAATCAACTCTAGAACAACTCAAACAAATAAATTTTCTATGTTGAATTTTTTTCTTCTTTATTATGGTGTTTTTATCTATAAATTAAGGAAAAATTCAAGGTTTGTTTTTTGATTTTTTTGTTTTATTGGCTATTAACCTCTATTATACTGTACTAAAGTGACTTTAGTACACTCTTGTGTACTGTACTAAAGTGTACTGTGTACTGTACTTGTGTACTGTACTAAAGTGACTTTATGTCACTCAATAAAGACTTTAGTAAAGTCTTTATTGAGTGACATTTATTATTAGCTAAGGTTATGCTGATTCTAAATATGTTTAGCACTTGGTGAAACTGTTCAAAATTATATAAGGAAAAACACAAAGGTATAAAAAAAAAACGAAAATATTGAAATATAAATATAAATGTTTTTCAAATTTATTTTGGGTAACTTTGTTGTTATATTAATTGAGTAATAAAAAAATAGTTAGATTCATCGAAAAAATAATCGATAGATTAATTGATTGACAAATAATTGTTAGGTGCAGCCCCAATATTTTTCATTTCAGTGATCATTTTAGAAGTTATATTGGACAATAATATTCCACCTATCAATTCACTTTGACAGGTGTTTTTCTGTTACAACTGTTACTACTAAGAACTTTTTTAGACTTAGAATGAGAGCTGGGATCAATTGAAGTGAAAAATTTGGTTTAGATTTGTGTTCACAGTTCAGGGTCATGGGAGTCACTTGCAGTCTAGGATATATCAGTGTGAGCATTTTGCTCACATATGCAAGTGAAAATGTCTGTGCAAATTTGTAAAATTATTTGTGATCTTTTAGTGCGCAATCAGACTGAGATGGCAAACAAGTACAGGTGGGGTCCGTCAGCAAAGTGGCCCGGTCAGCATCATTAAAATTACTATCAGGAAAAACAAAACAGAAATACCCAAAACAAAACAAAACCAATGAAAGGAGTTTTGAACAGTACTGTTTTGCAAATAATTTGATAGCCCACTTGCAATACCTTCGCAGCCAACCGGAGGGCTGCGGCCCACAGCTTGGGAATCACTGCTCTGACGCACATTACATTTATTTTTTGGGGCACAAGGACTCTCCAATTTTTTTTTATTTTTTTTTAAGAGCATTTTTTAAAGAAAAAAAATTAATGCATCTCTTTAAATATAAAACATACATTATGCATAAGACAACTTGGACCTAACCAAGGACCAGGAAGTATTGTGCTTTATGAATACACCCTTTTTCAAACAGCATAGAGTCTACTAATTCATTTTAGGCTTTTGTAAATAACTTGGGGTTTGATACGATTTCATCCAGTCTGTCTCCACTATGAAGTTACTCATGTAATTAACATTAGTTAGCAACAACTGATATGACCTGCTGTTTTAATTTTGATTGGTAAAAGCAACAATCAGCACTGACTAAAACTGAGAAGCTGCCACCTGAATGTGAACACGATGACCTTTGCTAATAACAGGGAGAACTACGGACGAGTAGATTTGATCAATTCTACCACTCTTATTGATGCCCTGTATCTCTCTTCTGACTATCTCTGTATCTGCTCGTCTCTGTCTCCATAGAGAACCTTGTGAAGTATGTGACCACGATGGTATGCGTGGCTTTAGATGGTAAACCAGTCATTGGGGTGATACACCAGCCTTTCACTGAGTTCACTGGTAAGCATGAGTGCCTCTATAATTTTTTGCATGTTAAACAAGATGCCTCTTCACATGGGTTAGTTTCTGGTTGTGGCTCGATGCTTTTTTTGAGTAGTAATCTTTAATATACTCATCAAATTAAAATATCAAGTTAGTTCATTTGTATTTTCTAGACAACCTCAGAAGTAGACGCTTCAGGTTTTTGTTGAAACCATAAGATCTAATGTCTCTCCTGTTTATATATTTTGGCATTTATGGATCACAATGCTTACCTTACATAGCAATTTAGGGAAATATGCAAATTTGGCTTAGTTAAGCTTTAATAGTTAAAACGTTTGTTGACAAAATAATATGCATTGAACTTCTTCCACCTCTCTAACACTCCATTCCCTTTGTCTCTCTGCCTCCCTGCCATATTTCCCCCAGCCTGGGCATTTGTGGGTCAGGGATCAAATATGCGTCCACGGTCGTCCTATAGTGTAAGCCCTCCAAGTGTGATTGTATCACGTTCCCACTCTGGAAAAGTCAAAAATTATATTCATGATGCTTTTGGAAACAGCACAACAATCACAGAAGCAGGTGGAGCGGGTGAGTACAGAGTTTGTTTAATGTATGTATTACATTTAGAAGCATTGCACATACATCTGAACCTCAAAAGCTGTGTTCGACTATGATATCAAGTGAAAACTACCTTTTCCTCCCAATAAATGTACATATATTCATACAGTCTTCACTGTGGGCCACTGGGCTGTTTAAGAAAATTCACTCAAGTCCTTAGTTCCAAAGTTAGCAGTAGTGGAGTAGGTTTATTGGAATTCCAGTATGGCGAGCCTACTGACACAGAGCGGGTCTGAGGCAATAGACTGACCCAGAGTAAAGGGCAGGGGGACAGTTATACCATTGAGCAAAGGATCAGGATTGGACCATAATGCATATTTTGACCTAGTCTTGTTGTTAAGCTTAACGGAGAGCTATGGTCTGAAGAGGGACGGGCAGGGGCTCGTGTGTCTCAAATGCAGTTGTCAGGCATTACAACACGCTTTCAGACGAGAACTGATGCTATGGACCAAATTTTAAAACTTAAATATAAAATTTGAAAAAGAAATAGAAAAAAAGGCTTGCAAAAAGGGCACTTATCCAGGCAGAGGCCAAAGGGGCAGGTGCTTGAGCACCACCTGAGGTCTATCTGTGTGCGTGCCTGGTTTAAAGGATAAAAGGAGCTCACAGTATTGCAGTACTCTTCTCACAGGAGACATGAGTATTTGGTGTTATTAATAAGTTACACCTGGTGGGGCACAAAACCTGCAAATCGGTTTATGTAAAATGTACGATTAAAGGTCCCATTTTGTAGAAATCGATATTGTCTTTTTTTTATTTTAAAGCTTGATGAAGGTCTAGGTTCTATATAAAATGTGAAAGTATCAGAACACTCAGTCCACAGAGAAATGTGCACAGCCTCAGAAACTGAGCCTTAAAATGGGGCATCAGGACTTGTGGAACTTTGTGATGTCACAGTGAAACAGTCACCACCCTCAGCTATGCCCCCAGCACGGCCCACCCAGATCCACCAAGAACTACCATATTGTAGAAATTGATATTCTGTCTTTTTTTTATTTTAAAGCATGATGAAGGTCTAGGTTCTATATAAAAGGTGAAAGTACCAGAACACTCAGTCCACAGAGAAATGCACACAGCCTGTAATCAGAAACTGAGCCTTAAAATGGGGTGTCAGAACTTGTGGAACTTTTTGATGTCACAGTGAAACAGTCACTGCCCTCAGCTATGCCCCCAGCACGGCCCGCCCAGATCCACCAAGAACTACTGTCCAACTTACAGAATTTGGAGTGTTTATCTGAAATCATGTATGTCTTTATTCAAGCTTCAAGCTTTATTCATCAAGGATGAACTCATTAGATTTTGGTGGTCAAAGGTCAAGGTCACAGTGACCTCGCAAAACATGATTTTGGCCTTGTGAACGCAATATCTCCATAACTCTTCAAAGGAATCTCTTCTTCTTTTGCACAAATGTCCACTTGGACTCGAGGAATGATTAGACTTTGGTGCTCAAAGGTCAAGGTCACGGTGACCTCAGATTGCTCAAGACTTCACACAGCACTATCACAAAATTTCACACAAATGGTTCATATTTTATATGACTCTAGATAGACAGGGATGTAACCTGAAACGAGTGGCGGAGGCATACAAACATGAGGCAGTAATTCTAGTTTTTTGTTTGTTTTGTTCAGCCTCTCCAACAATCTTTTCAGCTTCTAATCTTTTTAACAGTGTTTTTCTACTGATTGTTTGATCACTTTTATCACTTTTCCCATTTTAAGTTTAATGTTTTATCAGTCATGTTGTTTGAGTTACACTTGTACTGAGAGCCAGCTTATATTATGGCTGTAGCTGTTTCACTGACACAGAATTGGATATCTGAGACTGATCCTCCAGTCTTATCACAGCTGATCACGCTGAAGGGCCCAAGGTTCCGGTGTATAGTTCCACACCACATCCAGCCGGAGCATTTTAGTTTAGAGTCAACAGTTACCTTTACCTGTGAGTTGTACCTGGTTACATTAGTAGGCCTGTGTACAAAAGGATGATGTGTAATTAAGAGGCAGCCAATCATATCAATGGTTATGATTGGTTTCATTTTTTTCCCTCTCCCTCTCTCTCTCTCTATCTCTCACTCTCTCCCCCGCTCTCAGGATATAAGGTTCTGTCACTCTTGGACATGCCTGCACATGAAATGGGTTCTATAGACCAGGCAGATGTTTACGTCCACATCACCTTCATTAAGAAATGGGACATCTGTGCTGGTGCAGCTCTACTAAATGCACTGGGTAATGCAACAGAAGTTATTTTCCTTTCTTTGGTGTCCTTTTCAATTTCTAATTCCATTTTGGATTTTTATGATGATCAAATTACTACATTTCAGCTTATATAACCCTTTCAAAACAAAGCAACAATCAAACAAAAAAGACTTTCACACCATAAAACTCAAAGCTAATCTGCTTCATCAAGAACACGTGGATGTGATGCGATAACATTTGATTGACAGGGCAACTGTCATCAGATTCTGATTCAAATGTTGGTAAATCCTAACATCACATGTTTCCAACCGAGCTCTGCTCAGTTTAAACCAATGAGAGAGAGCACATACAAAAACAGAGATACAGATATCTCCAATGTGAAGAAAACTATTATATTTTTATTTATTTCATATTCAACCTAAAATAGGGTGCGTCTCCACTGCAGGAACTTTCCCCAGGAACCAGGAACCTTTTGAGGAACTATGTGTGTTTCGACTGCAGAAACCAGGGTCTAAATTTGGTTCCGGGATAATTGATCGACCCCCAAAAAAGTCCCTGGTTGGGGGGGTAGTACTTTCCAAAGGTTCGGTAACTTTGGGGGGTGTGGACGGCAGTGCTGAACATTTCTGATTGGTCAAGTACTCGCTGCATTATATTTAACCTGCCATGTTTAAAAGCTAGCACTGAGTGAGCTCAATATTTTCCACGCCGCAAAACAGGTAGAAGGTAGAAAAACTGAAACAGGACTACAAAAAAATAAAGGACCACAACAACCCGAGTGAGTGGACCAGTTGTATATGTGTTGTATAGCCTTCGTCTTCTTTCTAGGGCCATCTACTGCTAGAGGTGCATTTACCTGCCTTACATTTCCATACGTCATCAGTCTGATTTGCATAATCTTCCCAGGACTTTAGGCTGCGGTTGAAACGCAGACAACAATGGGCAACAGGAACTTTTTAGTTCCTGAAGAAAAGTACCTGGAACTTTTAGTTCCACAGGAACTTTCCCCAGGAACCAGGAATCTTTTGAGTAACTTTTAGTTCCAGGTACTTTTTGGTCAAAACGTGGCTATAGTTTCTTCATGTAGGACTGAGTAAGAAACTGATGGAGAAAATAGGTTTTCTTTATCCTCTGCTAAATGCTTGTGCAGCGCTGATGTAAGCACTTTAAAATAGATAAATGTCTTAGGCCTGTTGTATTTTGTAATTTTTTTATGTGTGTGTGTATCATCTCTGCAATGACTGTGTGTAGTACATTGTACCAATGATCGGTATCACTGTGATCGTAGGAGGCCACATGACAACCCTAAAGGGACAGGACATCGACTACAGCGGACCACCACTCAACAAAGGAGGACTGGTCGCCAGTGTGGGTGTGGACCATAAGGCCATACTGGAGAGACTACCAAACTGGGACCCTGAAAAGCACTGAAAGAAACAAACACAGAGCCATTGGTGGTGTGGTCAGGGGAAGGGAAACATGTGGTAGCCCTTTTCTGTAATGAAGAGTGGTCTGTAATTATTTCCAGGCCTGCACGATTTCATCATCGTGGGACACCAAACATCTACCAGCCAGATGGATTGGAGTCACTGTCACTGGCCACTGGGCAGGACTGTGGAACCGACATAGCTGCAACTAAAAACTGCCATGATTGACTTAATGGCTCTGACTACACACTCATGCATGCATACTTGCAGCTAGGAGAAATGATACATCTTCTTCATGTGCATATACATACAAACACATGCTAACAGTGAACACTGGACAACAGTAGCCATCCCCAAACCCCTTCCTTCATTCTCAGTGGAGAACAGGATGACTGGAACATGAAATGTTAAACTGAAGAGAACATTACAACAAATAATATTTCTTTTCATCATTTGAAGTCCCATCTTCATCACATAACATTCAAACATCTTAGCTCAGTTAGTGAAGCGACCACCTGTCATTTGAGACTAGATAGAAACTGACAAGGAACAAGGAGCCGTGGTGGAAAACAATCACTCTTACTGGCACTTGATGCTACTTTAGCAACAAACCCTATGTTTGCCAGCATCAATTCACTTCACACTGTGTTTCAATGATCTGGCACTGAGATGGAACATATCAGCTTTGGATTGGCAGTCAATACTCATCAGTGGGGCCTCAGTTCCATTGGAAAGCATGGCAAGCTTGGCTTTGCTCACACTGTTGATGCTAGTCTCTCAAACTCTGCATCAGGACTCAAGTAGTATATTTTAAAGAGCCAGGGCTTCAATGTAAGTGTGTTGATTTGGTTTTCATAATAAAGTTAAGAAACACCATTTTTGCAAAGAGCAGTGTATACCAAGCAAAACTCAAAGGAAACAAAATATTAAAAATGATTTGATAAATTGATTTCAGAGTAACCACCACATATTTCATTTCAATTGAGAAGTGAATCTGAGAAAGTATTTTCAAAAAGGCAAACTGCTAAAACTTTTTGTAGATTATATTATTTTCCAAGCCATGGCAAAACCCAGAGAAGATCAGATTTACTAAGTTACTGATTTTGCTGAAACAGGCCAAAAAGCCTCCAACAAGCAAATGTTTTATTACAAAATGACAAAGATTAAATGGTAAAAAGGGAAATTGAGTGAATATTTTATGAAAAGTTATCTATTTTCACAGCTGATTACTCGGGATGAAATGTGTTTTTTTTTTTTTTTTTTCTCTGTTCGATACACGATATGAGGTTTACAATTCAATCACAATATAAATTAAAAGTTCAATGGCAACAATATATGACTAAAGAATACTTGTGCTTTATTTCTCCTTTTCCCTTTTATGGCACTGGTTTGATTTGATATGTAAGAAAATAAGCATAAAGCAAAGTGGAAACAATATTTCATATATTTTCTTCATCTTATAATAATAAATGAAAATATATAAAATCTAAAAATATATTATCTTAAAGAAATATAATTTGTAATTGAAATAGAAACCTAAAATTAGAAACCAATATATACCTGCCAGTTACGTTAGCTCCCAAGTATGATTAAAACAGAGCTTTGTAGGAAGCCATCTCTCAGTTTCCCCCATAATGTTCGCTGTTATTGTGATATAACTAAGTGGTGCAGGGTCTGCCCGTCTATTAGCTAAATGTAGTTAGCTCTTCATAAGATCTTGTGTGGTTTCTCTGCAGAGATTTGGTATGACCCCACTAGGAAAGTGAACTTGGTTTTTCAGCTCCAGCACTGATAGCAACTCACTAAAGCGCTTGCTTTTGACTTCAGAAAATGGCCATAGCTAAGTTGCAATGAAGTTGCCAAGTTGCTTTAATTCTTTTTTTTTATCTCATACGCTGGTTTGTGGAAAACGGGTAGAAAATTATTTCAGTAGTGTTTGGTCTCGTGACAGTTTTTTCAGGTGTTCATGTTGGTTGTGTTAGCTGTTGTGTAGCACATTATCATCTTGTCAGCAACTCCAATTATTTTCTCCACGCTTTACAGAAAAACTTAAATAGTGATACACCCATGATTCAGTGCAGGTGGAGTATATTCTACCTCTGCATTACTAATGTCACCTCCATCTCTAAGAAAGTATAGTAAAGGCAATTGTGCCCTTTGCATTACAAAGTATGGGATAGTATGGTTGACTATGAATGGATTCTTTCCCCTGTTTTGCTGCAAAAACAAAAAGTAGCTGGTGGGGACCACACAATACATATCGTAAGACCAAGTGATACACTTCAATATGTTTTCCCATTTCTGATGATTACCTTTTAACTGAGAGATTTTTGGCTGATAAAACATATGCTCTGGTACGCCATGATTGATGTTTCCCTGACTCTCTATTTATGAGATTATACACAAACATAGCATAATATAATAACTTATATGAAGAGGAGAAGCAGCAAAGTTGGAAGGGATGCTGCATGGTTGTCAGTGGGTGCAGGGATGAGGATGAAAAATGATGATGGCAAAGTGTTTAATAAACTTAAATCCTGAGCAGAGGTTTAATCGGCCAGAACAACTTCAAAACCATTAAGCTTTCGTTTGTGGGCGTTATCAAACTCAGTGTCCTGTAATACATAATTCATGACCGGGACTCAAAGGGAATTGGAGTCAGGAAGCAGCTTCACAGTCTGACTCTGGTTCTCCATACACCACCACTTTCCAGTACATACAGTTTTGGTTGCATTTATCAATGAATTAATAGAAGAACCAGTCTAGAGACTGGAAGGAAGTGTTGTCCAGCCTGTGCTGAGAATTACAGTATGTACAGTCTCAGTCTCAGTCAAGGCTAAAACAGACCACAAGAAGAAAATCCTTTGTGTTATGTCACTAAGAATGAAGTTCATTAAAGGTCCATGGGAAATGTCATATTGTTAGTTGAGCTGGACTGGTACATTTCTCCTCCCTTTTACCAATTAACTGTGCTGCTGAGTCATGTATTGTGTGCTATCACAAGCTGTAAAATGTCTTAACGCACCATGGTAATAGTTATATTTTGTTGGAGACTGGACTGCACTTTGTTGAAGTACATGTGTACTTGCATAGTTTTGTTCACTTTTCACACCCCTGAAAATGTCACTGGCTTGATCGAACTATTTTACTGTAGATCTTTCTGTAATGTCAGTGTGTTTAACTGACATTTCTATAGCCAAAATTTGAATTGTGTTCAACAACAAACACAAGTGAAACTGGACTTTTAGTTTTTCTGTGAAATCATGTTAAATGATGGAAAAAAACGCACCAGCAAAATATGAATTCATCTCATTTTCTTGAAAATAGAAGTTACCTGTTTTATCTTGTTTGTCTCAGCACCCCTCGTGTTGTTGATAAGCTTGTATAGGTAAAAAAAAATGTTAATAGAGATATAAGACTCAAATGTTCATACATGTTCTGTTACAGAATGAAGCTGTTAGAAGGTGATGACATTAATAAGGAGAGAGAATTGAAAGAAATGAGAAAACAGCTGTCAGTCTCAACGCTAGAGCTGTTACAGCTGTTCCTCTTGGAGCTTGGGCCTTCATGTGCTGAATTTCAGTTTTATGATTTGAGTGCCTTTAATCTGCATAAAACAACATTGTCCATGGATGACAGTGTTGGCCACAGCACTCAGCATGGTTTCTGTAGATGTTGATATGACATTACAGTGACTTGGAAATCACATGGGTACTATTGTTTGAATGGACATTTGAATACTATACACTCCCCCTTGGGAGTAAGAAGTAATGATTAAATGGAACTTGGCCTATTTTACTCATCGAAGTCTGTTTACAGGTTTGGGAGTGGAGCTTTTTGGCTCCAGAAGCTGTTGTGTGAAAGTCTGATAAATATCCTCAAGTGATGTCACTAATGTCACTGTCAGTTTGTGGAGTCAGTGTTGCGTTAAAAAGAAGTGAGCTCAGCAGACCTTTGTAGCCTGTTCCTAATCTCTGCTTGAGGCTAGCAGCTCAAGGCTACATTAGTCACTACTACCATTACACAGCGTCAGTCGTTGAGTAGTGGGTCATGTATGAGCAAGGTTTTAACAAGGAAGAAGAATGTGTGGAATAAAATAAGATTCTGCTGCATCAATTTTGATCCTTTATCTAAACAGTTAAACAGTAGGAGTACATTACTAAAGCTCACCTAAAGGTGGTAGGCATAACCACAGATTTAACAATGGCACTATGTGTAGTGCTCTATATCTGTACTTGAAAACTATTATTTAAAAATAAAAGTGTAGCATTGGAGCCAACCTGGCTATAACTAGCTAGGAGTTCCTTACAGTGGCAGTAAGTTTATACAGTTGCAATCAAAATTATTCAACCCCCATTGCATTTTAGGCTTATTGGCAAAATTTTCAGGTGCAATAAACAAATTACAGGAGAACAGTTTAAATAGTTAAATAAAACTATTACAAGGATTTTATCCAAATTCAACACTAAATCCTACTTTCAATGTCTACTGCAGTCTCAAAAATATTCAACCCCCTGAATAGAATTCCACCTAAGAGCACACATTTGCAAATGAGGGACTGGACCTGGACTGTTCACGGTGACATTTCATTGCATGTTAGAAATATGGCTAAATCAAGAGAATTGTCCAAAACGTTCAGAGAAGAGATCATTGCCTTGCACAAACAAGGAAAAGGATACAAAAAGATAGCAAAGGCACTGAATGTTCCTAGAGATACAATTGGAAGCATAGTTCGCAAGTTTAAAGTTAAAGGAACAGTGGCTACACTACCTGGACATGGCAGAAAGAGGAAGCTATCAACAGCTGCCACCAGAGTCCTGAGGTGGCAGGTGGTCAAAAACCCTCGACTGACTGCAAAAGACCTGCAACAAGACTTAGTGGCAGCAGGCACTGAGGTGTCAGTTTCCACAGTAAGGCGCATACTAAACGCTGAAGGGCTCCATGCCCGAACTCCAAGACGTACACCACTACTGACCCAAAAGCACAAGAAAAGTCGGCTCCAATTTGCTCAAAACTATATAAATAAACCAAAGAGGTTTTGGATTGTGTTCTGTGGAGCGATGAAACAAAACTGGAACTTTTCAGGCCGATGGATCAGTGGTATGTCTGGAGGATGAAGAATGAAGAACACCCTGTCTACAGTAAAGCATGGTGGTGGCTCAGTCGTGCTCTGGGGCTGCTTCGCTTCCTCTGGCACTGGAAACCTGCAGCGTGTGGAGGGAAAGATGGATTCAATCAAGTATCAGGAACTCCCAGGAGAAAATGTCATGCCGTCTCTGAGGAAGCTGAAGCTTGGGCGTCATTGGACCTTCCAACAGGACAATGATCCGAAGCATACCTCAAAGTCCACCAAGGCTTGGTTTCAGAAGAAGTGCTGGAAGATACTAGAGTGGCCATCACAGTCGCCTGACTTGAACCCCATTGAAAATCTGGTGGCATTTGAAAAAGGTGGTTGCAGCATGCAAACCCAAGAATATTAGTGAACTGAAGGCCTTTAACCATGAGGAATGGGCTAAGATTCCTCAGGAATGCTGCCAGAAGCTGGTGTCTGGCTATGCATCACGTTTGCAGCAGGTCATAACAGCAAAAGGGTGCTCTACTAGGTACAAAAGATGCTTATCATGAAGGGGTTGAATAATTTTGAGACTGCAGTAGTCATTAAAAGTGGCATTTTGTGTTGAATTTGGAGAAACCACTTGTAATATTAGTTGTGTTGAGCTATTTAAATTGTTCTTGTTTGATTTGTTTATTGCAAACAGCTGCTAGTTTGTACATTTTGCCAATAAACCTAATTTGCAGTGTTTGGCACCACACTCAAAGCATGGATTTTTCAGTGACTTGACAGAATCTGGTCAAATTTAATTCTAACACTGTGTGACTTATTGGAACCCAAGTTTGTCCAATTCAAATATGACTTGGTCCAGGACTTGGACTTAACTGATGTTAATCAATGTCCACAAAACTGGCATGGTGTTAGAATTTTGGATATTGTCCATTTTCTACATGTCTTAAGTATGTAGTTTTATAGTTTCTTCTGCATGGTTATGGGACTTAGGACTTACAGAAAATGACCCATTTTGGGGACCTCATTAAATTTCTACTTACACCAACCCTTTTTGTTAAGCAAGAGTAGGGTTAATTTCAGTTTACCCCAGGGATTTGAATCAACTCAAAGTCCAGCAGCCACTTATGTAGAAGTTGAAAGTATTAAACAGTGTGTCACAGTTGTTTCTTCTGTTGATCTCTCTTTGTGTGTGGAGAGTTATGCTATTTTAATGGCTAAATTTACATAGATAAAAAACAGTTGTGTGGTTAAACTGACCACTTTGTTTCCTTCCAACCACTGATACAGGCAGCAGGATGAGGCAGTAAGGGACATACCTAGGAACCTAACCCCAAACGCTTTCATTTGTCCAAACAACTGGGTTATTAAAGTACAAAAAAGTGAGAACTAGGTAGTAAATGCTATGCTGCTATTTAAGGCTGTCTTGCGTGGGTTGACAGGTCCTTACAGGTTGACAGGTTAATGCTGTGTCTGTTAGGTGGTCTGAAAACCAGGTTGTTATACAGCCGATCTGCCTTTATCCTGCTTCTGTCAATTTTCAATAAACGCCAGTGTGCATGACACAGGCTGTGTCTGCTTTGTCTCTTTGTAGGAGGCAGTTGAAGTAAGTTCACTCAAATGTTGGAAGCAAGGAAATAAAACCGAGCGTTTCAAAGGGATCTTATGAAGGTCGGCAGATATACAGTGACCTCACTGAGGTTCACGAATGATGCTACTGCACCGTCGACAGCTGTTGCCTGAGGCATTATATTGTTGGGTTGTCTGTCACATTCTTGTGAACGCGATATCACAATAATGCTTTCATGGAATTTCTTCAACTTTGGTACAAGGGCTCTCTCAAGGATGAACAGATCTGATTTGGGTGGTCCAAAGTCAGGGTCACTGTGACTTCACAAAACACATTTTTGGTTTTATGAAAACGAAACCTCAGGAACATCTCATTCACTCAGGGAATTCATTCAAATATGGTATAAACATTCCCTTGGACTTGGATAAACTGATCTGATTATGGAAGTTAAACAGCAATGGTCACTGTGACCTCACGAAACCCATTTTTGGCCCTCTTGAATGTGATATCTCAAGACAGCCTTGAGGAATTTCTTCAGATTTTGCACAAACATTCACTTGGACTCAAGGATGAACTGATTAGATTGGGAGAGATGCCTTTCCCCGACTGTGTGGCAAGTGTGGCCTCTGGTTTCCATCTCCCGCCATTCTACCTGTGTACCTGCAGCCAATCTACTCATCAGTTTAGCAAGCCTCTATTGTACAAAACCCCCAGCCCATCCATCCAGACTCTTAAAAACCTGTTGTTTCACATGTAAGTTCTGAAGTGTACAGTGAGTTATACTGTAGACTACAAATTGAGCCTAATTGTTTTAGTCTATATATGTATTGAATCAATATTGACTCCAAGACCCTTCCTATTGCTAAAGTTTTGACATCCTATGGTAACTTGCTAAGACATGAAGCTAGACAGACCATTTTTGGCACCGATACAAGAATCAAACACAATGCTGACATGGAATGCTTGCTCAGATTTGTAAACTTCTTGACTTATTCTTTCATCAGGACACACTCTATACTATAGTTCAGGTTCAGCTCCATAGGAGGTACTGGACAACGGGCACCAAACTACTTCTTTAATCAAATACCGCTTGATTTAAATCAGTATTTCAAATTTTAGACAGTATTGTATTGCTGCAAAAGTTACTCTACAGCTGCTTGCATTTTCTTAACATTTGTGAAGTTTGGCTTGAAAAGACTTGTTTTCCACATGGTGAGTTAATTAAACACTGTTTTGGTGTCAGTACTAAAACCCTGGTATTTTAATCAGCAGTAGTACTGAAACACTTGACATCCAGTGGTGACAGGGGTATGAAATAACATCAGGTTACAAAACTGATGATGAAAATGTATTTTTCAATAGAATTTGGTTCATGTCATGACAGTCAGAGAGTGACTGCATCTCTGTCATGACACCAACACGAGGACAACAGAAGGAAACCGTTTCAAACAGATAACAGGTCATGATAATGACATTATAATTTATTTAATTCATTTTCATGACACATCCTTTAAAACATTAACCAAAAAAATCGAATGTAGTTGAGAAATGATTTCATTTGCCAAGTCTTCCATGGTTGTTCCGCCCCGGGACTGTCTGTACTGTGCAGTTTGGACTTAATATGCTAACACCACATTTGACCGGTTTCAGTCCAGTCAGTCTCTCAGCTCTTATTGGGACTGTCCATGTCATCTGTGTCGAAGCTAAAGGGCTTATCGTAGCCCATCAGGTGATTGTAGTCGTGAGGTAAAGTGAACAGGTCGGGGTTTACCAGCAGCCCCATGTTGTTAACGTAGAAGGTGGTGAACATCTTGCTGACGGCTGGGATCTTCACCTGGCTCTGGTGGAACACGCTCTTTTTTTCCGTGAGGAAGACACTGTAGGTGACGGCAGTGTAGGTGTCTCTGTCTGGGTGATGATACAGGCGAATCACGTAGCCCTTGGTTATGAGATGGAGGACGACAGGGGTGAGGAAGGTGAAGAAGCCAATCACTCCACAAAAAGCAGTTTGCAAAGCGAAGCTCTGCACTCCTACTCCTGTCTTCAGGAGTATTTGGGGCATGAGGAAGAGGCTGGCCCCGCTGGTGCTGTACGAGAACATCTTTACCCCTGACAAAAAGGACAGATTCAGAGAACGCAGGTTACTGATTTAAGTGTTCTCCATACACTGCTATCATCAGGCATATATCCATTTTATTGAAGTATTGAATGCACCTATCAGCATTAGGTCATTACATCACTCACTGTACAGTTAAGGTCCTGGTTGATGGATCAGCTGAAGATTTATGTGACTGTAAATTAGATTATAACGTAATAAATTTACATTCACTAAAGATAGATTTCTATTCGTGTCATAGTGATCCCACTGTAGGTGCCGCTGGTTTATGAATGGACTCAGTTCAGTGTTGAATTTCACATTTATAGCATCACTGCAACACTATGGTATCATGCCATATTGTGTGTACTGTGTAAAATTCTTTCATTCACTTTGACTATCCTCCATAATTAAACCAAATATATGATGACCACTCTATACACACTCTGGCTTTATGCACAGCCAGTTTGACTTTATGGCTTATGTGATAAAGGCTCAGTTCTCTCCTTTTCAGTAAGGGCAGCTTGTTGCTGGTCGCTGCCCAAACACTCTCTGCTGCTGTGCAAAAGAAATCATGTTGATGTTATTTCATTCACTGTGAGAGATGATCACAGCATGCAGGTTTGCAGAGCAGATGGCTTTACTAGATCCCAAATCTGCCTGCTGCTGAGAGTACAATGACTCCGTCTGAACATATCACATTAGAGATAAAACCAGAGCTTGCTTAAAGCAGGCATCATGGAATTTGTCAACATCATCTCCGGTATTGTGTGAATGCCACATTCATACTGTTGCATAAAATGTAAGACAATGTTGAAGTAATCCAAAGTATTTAGAATATGTTTCTCATACTGAGTAACAGAATATGTTACAAATTACATTTCAGGACATATATTCTGTAATATCTACTGGAATACATTTTAAAAGTAACTTTCCTAACACTGCCTTGAGTGAGGAGACGACAGTGGGACTTGAACAGTGGAGAAGATGTGTGTGTGGAAAAAGACAAGGAAGTGATTTGGTGGAGAAAAAAACACTCATCCTCCTTTATTTGGAAATTATTCATAGTCCTTTTTTAATACAACCAAAGTAATTGGTCTGTTCTGATCAATAAAATAGTTTCAAGCAAATGCACATTTGCTCCCATATTGCTGGCTGAACAAGCAGCTCCAAATAATGCTGTTAGTTTGTATATTAATCTCTGTCTAAAAGTTTGTCACATTCATCTGAGCGATCACCGTAAGACCCTTACTGAGCTTGGGTTCAGAGAACAGTAATGGAACCACTGGAAAAACCAACAAACCACTGGTCTCGACAACACTGACAGAGCAGCTGCGTACCCTCACCCTTGGGTTACTGCGCAGACAAGGCACCTCCACCCTGGTTGTTGAAAATCTGACCTCTGTAAAGTCCATGGAAGGTTGGACTTAGCCCCTCAACCAATCAGGCCACGCCTGAACTGATAAGAGGCCTGGATCAGGCCTTGCTCAGCCTCTTTCTTTGTTTGCTGTAGCACGTTAAGTTGAAAGTTATATTAACTGAAATTGTGTTTTCTTGAAATTGACTGTGCTTCAGATGCATTATTTGAGCAAGTCCATGATTTTTTCTATATGTATCGCTGCTTCTTTGTTCAGATTAAGTAAATTATTGACATTTGTTATAATTATTGCTATTCCTTTGTTTGATAGTAAAGTGCCTTGATTAGATTTTAAAATCACCTGTAACAGTCAACTGCCTGCCTGAATGGAATAAACTGTTGAAAGGCTCTTCTTCATACTTTGACTGGTGTGCTGATGCAGAAGCTCTTTGGATAACCCAGCAATCACAAAGTGAAATTTCTACAACGTTGCTGCCTGACATAAGCGCTCGGGAAAGGACAAACAATTGGGACAGCAAAGATTCAGCCCACATTTTCTGATCCTATCACCAGAATAATGCATTGAAGGTCGTTTTTATTGGGTGGAGAATTGCTTCCTGAAGGTCTCTTGCCCCCTTTTCACTTAAGTCATTTTTGTACCACTGTATCTGTATTTAGTTACCATGTCCCAGTTAGTGCTTGGTTTTGTTTTGTAATGATTCAGGCTGCAACATGAACTACATATAATTCTTCATTGACAGAAAATCATTGCATTTTTATGTTTTTTTTTTTTTTTTAATAAACACATAAAAATGAAATTGATCCAGAAGATCTGGTAACTTTTCCCCATTTAAAAGTGCGTTGCTATTAACAGGGTACTACATTCTCAAGGTAGACTAACAAAGGAGCAGCAGATTATGTTTGATGCTTTCCCACACAGTCATACTATTTAAAACTGGCCAAAAATTAGTAGGGTTGATGATTACATTTCTAGAACTTAAAGGCAAGTACAATCACTTTAAGATTTCTGAGTTTGCTATAGTATGAATGGCTTTAAAAGCAGCCTTTTCAACAAGTGAACATTTCAGGCTCGGGATTAATTTTTACTTTAACCTCTGAACATAGTGAACGTGACTCACCTCGAACAGCACTGCCCAGGCTGCCAGTGTAGATGAGGTTCCCATCCTCGGAGTGGGCGAGTGCAGAGAGAAAACAGGGTGATGGACAGTGGGACTGCACCTACTCAAAGAAATAGTATAAAATGACATGATGAAGCTGGCCTTGGTTTGCATTTGGCATCTCTGTTGAAAGCCTTAACCAACAGTCTTTTGTGATCTTTAAAATCCTAACTGATCACACACATAAGAATCTAATCTAAAATATGACACACTACAAGATTTGAAAAAAATTATGCATCACACACTACAGGATATTACTAAGACTATTATGCCAAGAGAAATCAGAGAGCAACATACAACCACCATAATGTCATCCCACATGATCTCATGAGGAAGCAGATGTAAACAAAATTGTGACTGTGGTGCAACAACTTGTTGTAACGTTAGTAAAACTTTACAGTGAGAGATAAAAGCAGAAGCATAAATGAGTCTGGATGAGAAAATGGTTGGAGAGACATGGTCAACAGATGTTGTCTGTTCTTCAGCAGAAGTGAGATTTTAACTCTAAGTTTTAAATAGTGGTATGCTAGCTCACATTAGCCTCAAGGGCTAGACTGTTTACCGTTGCTTGGCAACAACATCAGCCGCTCCGGGTCTGACATAATCACAGTCTTAAACATCCCAATTTTAAATCCTAAATATCAAACATGTTTGTTATTTATCAGGGCAGCTCCGATGAGCCTACAAGCAGTTCTGAGGGTTTAAGACTGGATCTGTAAAGTGATCACATTACCACATAATCTTGGCTGAACATTGGTACTTACCAAGGTCCAGGGCTAGGACCAGGCACTGAGGTTGTAGTGGTGGCAGTGTTATACTACACTGCATTATATTTAGCTGTGTTATTAATATTTTGCCCCCCCTTAATGTCGTGTGTAAACGGACAGACAAAAATGATAAAAACCTCAAGTCCAGAGCACCTTTAACTATGCCCTCACTAATAAACATAATTGTATTTCACATTTCCAACAATGCTTGTCTGCCCATCTGACAGTTAAATCAACTTCCTTTATGCTGTTAATGTTCAAGTTCAAAAGAAAGACGCAGACTTTCCTGTAGTAAGTGTGTTTGTTTTTTCATGCTGTGTGTTCCCTGCATGGTCAACAGAACTGCAATACAGTTGGCTCTCATACAAAATGTCAAATGCTAATAGTTCATGATCCAAGCATTATAATCTAGCTGTGTGATCCAATGGTAGAGAGGATGGAGTGTTTCAAGTTTCTGGGGGTCTACATCTCTGCCAACCTCATCTGGTCTAGAAACATGGGAAGGCCCAGCAGACTTTACTTCCTTAGGAAGCTAAAGCAGGCCCACCTCCCTCAACAACAGCTGGTCAACTTATACCAGGGTTTTTCCTGCATAGAGAATTGGGAGTGTCAAATTTCGTGCTGCCTCTGCCTCCCAACAAAGCTGTAGTTTAAAAGACTCATCCCGCCCTGGACACTGACTATTCCCCCTCCCCTCTGGAAGAAGATACAGGACAATCAAATGCAAAACAAACAGACCAAAAAACAGCGTCTTCTAAAAGGCTGTGACTGAAGGACTGAAGAACTGACTGCTGAGAGCAGTAAACCAAACACACTGACACTTTGTACTGTTTTTATGTGCCTTAATTCTGTTTTATGCTTCTACTGCATTTCTCCAATGCTGCACAATGATGGAGGAGCTGCTTAACGGACTTTTGTTGTTTTTTTTAACAATGAAAATAGAAATCTATTCTGGTCTGTGATAACAGATGTACTGATGACAACGTCATGATATAGCAATTCCGTCTAAATCAGAAACATTCTTGCATGTCTGTTTAAATTAAGTATGTGACAATAATGATCAATAATAGCTGTAAGACAATTTATTGTCCCAAACAACACCTGCATAATTACTGGACAAATGTCCAGGATTTCGGGTTACTTTGATGTAACCCGTATGACACATCTGAGATACTCGTGCAGACGCGACCAGTAGATTTCAGAGAGTGATCTTAGCGGCTAATGCTAATGGAGCTAACCTAAGCTAGTGGTGTTTACATTAGTCATGTAAAAATGTCTAGTAAAGTACTAGCTTGCCCATCTACACAGTTTATCTGTCATGAAAATACTGTATTAGTTCGGAGTTGATACCTTGTTGTTGATGTTGAGGAACGACCTTCCGACAGCATATAGCTGTTTTCCACCAACTGTTTTGAAAC
This sequence comes from Seriola aureovittata, assembly GCF_021018895.1. Taxonomy (NCBI): domain Eukaryota; kingdom Metazoa; phylum Chordata; class Actinopteri; order Carangiformes; family Carangidae; genus Seriola; species Seriola aureovittata. The sequence continues at coordinate 319,368 of NC_079375.1, forward strand.
AAGACGCGGGCAGCGGCGCACCCTGTCGCGCGCCCGTAATGTGAATGTACCTGAACGACTCAGAGACAACACAGGGTCGAAATCTACGAAAGATATTTACAGAAAACATTGTTCGCGACTCCAATTAATTCATTGACTTTCCAATTTGACACACGTCGCGAGCACTCTTCTTCGTGTCCTGAGGGTGAACAAACCAGCGCGTGCAGAGTGCACAGAAGGTGCATGCCGCCGCCTACTGTGTCGGAGTGAAGCCTACAACACCATGAGTCCAGTAACAAACCTGTTTCCTGAAGATACTGAAATAAAGCCCTCCCTACCGCCGACTGTCTATCCCCAGATTTCTATTTGTCATTGTTTCAAATCTTTCTCTTTCAACATTACGCCTTACACGTGCTCAGTATTTGGTTTGCAGTTACAAACTTCCCATTTACCAATTTCTTGATATAAAGTCCTGTATGTCCTAACCTAATTTCAACACCTACCTCTGTAATTTCTCATTCTAACATTAAATCCCCATTTTTATTATTTCTATCCCACATTTCCTGCCAAGACTTTGTCACAGGAGCATATAACAGATTGTCTCAGTTCTATGAAAAACTATTTCTAAAGAATCATTATCTCTTTGTTTTAAAGCCCTTTTTGACAGTTTATCAGCTGCCTCCTTTCCAACTCCTTCAACATGAACCAAAGTGCAAATAATAATAATAATAATAATAATGTAAATCAATTCCCACTTACTGAAGAGGATAATTAATTAGTTCATTAAACAGTTCCAGAAATTAAAAATTTGAGCTAAGTTTTGTGTCCATCCTTCAGTTCAAGCAGTGGTCAAGCAGTTTGTTTGTGACAACAAATTTCAGCACAGTTCAGGTCAAAATAAGAAGGGTATACCTTGCTTTACAGCAGTATCTGAATATTTTTTTATCACCTTCCCTGGTCATCTTGAAACACAAAGGATAAAAGAGGAATTTTATATGATTTCAGGTATGTGACAGTTAAATGTAAAGCCTTTGTATTGACTTAATCCTCTCATTTAGGCATCCCCACTGTTATAGGTGTAATGGTCAGTACCCATGTGCTGACTCAGCCCATCTGGACTGAGTCAGACTGTGCCAATCGGAAATCTTTCCATAGCCTAAATATACAGATATGTACCGGGGACAGCTGTCTGTACACTGTCATTTTGAACAGTAATAATTTCATTTAGATTAAATGTGAACATGTGTGATAATAAATCAAATTAGAAAAAATTCCTGGAGAAATTTTGAATGTGCCTTCTGCTTGGTGCGTGTATTTCACTCCTCACATTTCAATCTGTACAAAGGACGTTACTTTCAGTTTAATCCATGTCGTAGAGACTTATCCTGACACTGATCTCAGTCACTGCAGGTGTCCCTCACTAAGCCTTTTGAAGCTGTCATGTCTGACCAAAATAACCTCACACTGATGGTTTCAAACCCAAATTTGCCCCTGCGACCTTAGCAAGACATGTGTACATACAGGTACATGCCCTTACAGAAATTGTTCTGCAATAAAGCTATACCACTAAATCCCCATGTAGACGATAGCTTCTAAGATCAAACTTTTATCACCTACCTTGCTTCTTACCTTTTTGAGACTCTCTTTGAAAGTGTCTTTGCTTCTGTGTTTGGCAGTAGAAATTGCATACGGTTTTGTACAACAGAGCCAAATATTCCCTCTTACCATGTTTAGACTTTTATTTTGACAGTTAATCCAAATCGTGGAGATGGTGTTTGTGTGTTTCTGTCATTATATATATATATGTGTGTGTGTGTGTGTGTGGCGCGCGCGCACACGCGCGTGTGCGTGTGTGTGTGTGTGTGTGTGTGTCTGTGTTTTGTGGTATAGCTGCCCAACAGAACCTCCAGTAAGTTCTTTTTACCTGGTTGAGTCCAATTGAGTCCAATTAGCCAATAAGAATTAGCTTTTTTCCATTTCTGCCCAGATATTGCGTTAGTAGCACCTGCTAAGACCTGAGACCTGACACCTATCAGCTTCTGAATTTGTATTGCAGTCTATGGGAGAGCAACTATGATGGTTGAACCGTTCCTGTAGCATCAAAGCTCAAAGTAAATTCAATGTGTCTGCTGCTGTATTTACTGTTGTACTGTCCAGTCTGAACTGTAATCTCTCTCTATGAGCAGTAACTTGTTAACAGCTTTCTCCCTGTGTGTGTGTGTGTAAAATCCGTAATCAAATATCAATGAGCTAATAAATCACTCATTGATAGCTGGAAGTGCTTAAAGTTTGAACAAAATCTGTAGCTGAAAGTATGCTTAAGTAGTTGAATTTGAAGACGCTGAAGTTTTGAAGGATTTGAACATCATATCCATTTACTAACAATGTAAAAATATTGCAGAAAAAGCTTATTATTTCAAAAATTATGAATATTATCAAAAAGTGGAAAGAAAGGATACATCTCATGAAGAAGCTGAACGTTTTGATAGTTGAATGGTTTATGTAGCACAAAGTATGCAGTAGTTAACAACAAAAAGGAAAGTAAAAGGAGGATCTATAACACCAGTTGAATGGATTAAAGTTAATATGTCTGCTGCTGTATTTACTGTTGTTCTGTCCAGTCTGAACTGTGTACTGAGTACTAACTTGTAAACAGCTTTCTGTGTGTGTGTGTGTGTGTGTGCTGTCTACCTGTTTACATGTCTGTGTCTCTCTGCTTGTCTGTATTTATGTCTGCTTCTGTGTCAGTTAGAATGAAAAACTGGAATTAACTACCAAATGCTTCCTGATTACAACTGGACTGAAACATATTTCCAGTGAAAACAGTTGAGAGTTGTGTAAATCATTGTCTGTATTTAGTGTTGGAGCAGTCTACGAGATTTTAATAGAAATGTCAGCAAAGTGGTTGATAAACACCATAGATATCAGAGGAGTCTTTAATCAGGTAATTTTGCAATGGTGACAATGCTGTCCGTCTGTCTGGCTTTTTTTCACTCTAGCAATGATGTCATCCACTCTAGCCCTGAACATTCTGTGCAATACACACCCATTATAAACTCAAAAGTGATCAGAAAAAAGCATGAAACTAAAACTGGGATAATTCAAAAACTGTACAAGATATCAAAAGTTTGAATGAAGTCTTTAGCAGAAAGTATGCTGAAGTAGTTGAAGATCAAAGAGGCTGAAGCTTTCAAGGATTTTAAGTCTCTCCATTCATTTGAATGGCAAAAATATTTTAGAAAAAGCTTAATATTTTGAAAATTATAAATAGTAGAAAAAAGTTGCATACATCCGATAATCTACAGAACAATCGAACGTTTTGAAAGTTGAATGGTTTTTGTTCGAGAAGTATGAAGGAGTAGTAAGAGAATGTGGAAAGGCGGAAGAAGTAAGAATAATAAAATATAAAGATTTGAAGAACAATAGTGTGAACGCCTCGGCATAACATAAGGTGGTGAACAACAATAGTAGTTTAATAATACAAAGAAAGAAATTAGTGCTGATCTGGGTGCAAAATCAAGTATTGACTACATGGTACCACTTCAAATGACTCCCCATGGATACAGGTGCAGCATCTCCAGTCATCCAGCAGGTGGCAGCACAGCACTGCATAAGAATTCTCTCACAATAAGTCAACAGAGATCACAACGGGCTGTAAACCTTCAAAAGGCATAATAATCTAATCATATCAAATGTCATTTGTCAAAGCTGTCATTTATTTAGTTATTTCCATCTTCACATCTCTAACTATGAGAGAACTAGTAAAAGTTACAGTCACCTTCACTGGTAAACCAAAAGCTGAGACATCTTATAATGAGCCGCTGTTATAGATTTGCACTATGAATATATAAGAAATAATTGCACAAACTAATTTCTTTTATTGAAATTTGTTACCATTGTTATTATTGTTTTATTGTTATCAGTGGCATGACAGTAAGCATTAACAATTTGTGATGTGTGTTGAAGCTGCACTCATTGAGCATCTGTCCTATAACAAAAATGCAAGGTAGGCAGGGCATCGAGTGGCGCAGTGGGTTGAGCAGGCGCCCCATATGTAGAGGCTGCAGTCGGCCCTGGTCCGAATCCAGCATCGGACAACTTTACTGCATGTCATTCCCCCTCTCTCTACCTCACCATTTCCTGTGTCTTTCTACTGTGCTATCAATAAAGGCATAAAAAGCCCCAAAAATATATACAAAAAAAAAAAAAGCAGAGTAGGCAAATTTCAGTCCAACATGAAACTAGGTTTTTAGTTGTCGGGTAACATATACCACACATGAATGAATGAAACTGTTCCCTAATTTGTGTAATGTCTTGTCACTCACTTACCTCAATTGGTGTTATCTCTAGTTATCTCTAGTATAATGTGTAAGATCGCGCTACTTGCTCCACCTCCATACGGGGTAGCATTTCCCCACTTCGCCCCTGTCCAGTTAAACATGTTGTTGTTTTCCCCATGTTCCTTATAATTTATAATTTATATGTGCATTCATTGTTGTTAGTTAAATTTGAATTCAGTGCTATCAAGCACTGAATTCAGCACAACTCAAAATAAGAGTAATTTTAATACAAACAGTATGTTTTTATTTACCTATAAAAATATGAAGGCAAGATGATACTGCATGACACACGTGTGTCAGGCTACAGCTGCATGAGGAAGGGATGATGACGGGCAGAATCAGAAAATAAGGTTTATTGCCAAGTAAGTTTTTACTTACAAGATATTTGGCTTAGTGTTTGGTGCAGTATACAATAAACATATTAACATGAAATAACAATAAAAAGGTAAAATGCTGCAACACTCAAAAAGATAAATATACATAGATACACATACAAAAATAAAACTATGAAAAAAACTATGTACAAAAATGTTGATAAAACCCTGCTGAGCAGGATGTGCAGAAGATCACAGTTTAGAAAATATCTGTTCTGTGCAAGAATAATACTCCAAAGTGTTACTGTAATGTGGTTGTTGATGATTGATGAGGCCGGACACAGAAGAAAAGGCAGGTGCTGCAGGTTCATAATGCATCTTTGTGATGAAGCACAGTCAAGGTCCGAATTCTGCATCTTGACACACTGAGACACACATGAGGTTTTATCTGTCCCTGCCTGTGTTTTTCTGTCCATCCTTTGTTCTTCTTCCATCCAGAAACTAAATGCTATTCAGTCTTCTATGAATTTACTCTTGCCTTTTTTATTTTCAGTCTCTTTTTCCTTCTTCTGCAGTCTTTCCCTCAGCCAGTTTAGCTGTCTGATACTGAAACTTCCTGTGCTTGGAAAACCTCATTCAGTAACCCAAATTTTAATTTGTTTCACAGATGAATCACCATAATTCACTCTCATGTAATTTATGTTTGGAGCAGAGATCCACATTGGTCCATCACTGGGGATGACTGGACTGGAAGCCTGTTCCTGATACAAACAAACATGTGATAGGACAATTAGTTTAGATCAGGGGTCACCAACCTTTTTGAAACTGAGAGCTACTTCAAGGGTACTGAGTAAAACGAAAGGCTACTTCTTTAATACAAACTTCCTGAATAACTTAAGTTGCAGGGTTCACCTTTAATAATACTATTATTATTAATAATAATAATAATAATAATAATAAATATTCATATATGTGAAAAGACTGTCTGATCACTTGTAAAATGTTAATGATTCCTCACAATAATTATTACCAATGATTTACCATGGTAGGAAACACAGATATATTTAAACATGCAACATTCTTTATTTCTGTTCATCTCAATCTGTTTCAACATTTGAAAGTCAGAGTTATCACATCTCTGATATTTTTGTAAAGATCTTTCTTGACAGTTTTGTATGAATAAGCACATTTGTAGCATTTTAGTAGAAGTCACACCTGTTATATTTCTGTACAAATGATCACTTCTGTAACATTTTTTAGGAAATCTAACTGTCACATCTTCAAATCATGTCACGTTTGTACTAACCACTACCTTTCTAACATTTTTGAACAAATCATGAACTCTGTCCCATGTATGTACAAATGATCAGTTATGTAAGATTAAAAAAAAAAAAAAACATCAACTCTTTCACATTTTCAAATGAATCATATCACATTTGTACTAATCACCAAATCTGTAGCATTTTTAACAAATCATCACATCTGTTACACTTTTTAAGCAAATTATTTTTCACATTTTTGTAAAATATTTGAGTTTAACGTTGCCATGGTGTTTCACTGAAAACATCTGTTATCGCTTTCAAAGCCTGGCATTGCATGCTGTTCACCAGTGTACTGTAATCTGGCGTATTTGATACTGCAACTCTGAGTGAATCTCGTAGATGTGCATCAGTAAGACGTGTTCTGTGTTTGTTCTTGTCAGAAAAGGCTGATTCACAGAAATAGGTTGAACCAAAAAGAAAGGCAACTTTCACAGCTGCTGTGCATACACCTTTGTACTTTTCTGTGTCCACAAGGCACCAAAAGTTTGGGGGCTTTGAGGTGGAGGTCATTTTGCAACGTTAGGATTTGCCCGTTTGACCTGTCCAGCATCCAAGTTGAATGTTGCACTTAGTTGCTTCAGCAATGCATGTCATGTCCACTTGCATGAAAGGATTTGAAATGAATTACACACATGGCTTAAGCTGATCAAAGTCACAAAACCTGTTCTCAAACTCTTGCCCAAGTCTGTTTATGACTTGAGAGTACTTTTCTGCAGCTTTGTCAAAAGCCCCAGATGCAGAAGTATTGTCATTCAGCACTGACTGCACGGAGGCAAAGTGCAGCACTTCTTTTCTCTGTAAATGCATAGAGAAAATGTTCATCTTAGCTTTAAATGCATTTACAGCGCTTATCATGTCAGCGACAGGCTTAGTTTTGCCTTTCAGCTCACAGTTCAAATGGTTCAGTTTCCCAGTTATGTCCGTTAAAAATGCATGGTCAAGTATCTACTCAGTGTGCTCGAGCAGCGAAGCGTCTTCCCCTTTGGATTGCATGAACTCTTTGATTTCTCTGTGTAGTAACAGGTCACCATATTCAGCTGACAGCTCCTCCAATAGCACCTTGAATGTCCTGTGTTGTTTGGCTTTGGAGCGGAGGCTATTTATAATCTTCACGACAGGCGTCATCGCATGATTAACGCCGGTCACTTTTGCACATATTGCCTGCTGGTGAATGATGCAGTGGTAATGTAGCGCACTGAAATAATATTCTTTATTTATTTCTGATTTCATATCAGTGTGTCCAGTTAAACACATATTTTTAAATAACTGCTTGAATTCAGTCAGTATTGTTTTTATTACCATGGTTACAAACATCATTTGTTAATACTTACCTGTGAGAAAGTTGGTGTACTTACGCTTTAGGAAGGGAGCACTATCCCTTTAAGAGAGAGAGACACACAGAGAAGCTGTGTTGTAGCTGTAAAGCAGTAGTGAGGCTAGAGATGGGATTTATGGCTCTTTGGAGGGAGCCGGATCTTTGGGATCCGTTCATTTCAAAGAGCCATTCAAAAGACTGGCTCATTTGGCTCATTTTTATATTTATTCACTTTTAAGAAGCCAGCCTGGGGTTAATTCATTTTATCCTGTAAATAATCACAGGGAGGAATGATGGGCTGAGATTTGGATCAGAATAATCTCAAACTCAGATTTCCACCAATATTTGAGTTTGAATTATTCTGAAATGTGGGCCCAGTGGTAACAGAGGCTGCTGTAGCTGTGGCTTGAGTGACTGTGGCACTGGTATGATGTCTGACTGATGTGGAGGCAGAATTACTGGCACTCTCATTTTGCAGAACGACGACGGACGGTCCTCCCCCTCCTTCAGGCTGCTGTTGACTGCGCTGCCGACTCTGGGACACTCGCTTTTTTTTTTTTTTTAATGAGGCACTCACGTGAAGGGAGTGTGCACAACTCATGCAATATTTGCATATGAAATAAGCACTCCTCCCCATGTTCTCTCCGTCTCACTCAGTGGAGGAGCAAGCAGGAGCTTGTGTGAGCATCTGTGTGAACCACAGGTGTGAACTCAGGGAGAGAGAAAAAAAAGAACGGCTCCCAACCAAACGCGACTCGGTTCCCATCGTTCATGTTAATAAGCCGGTCAAAAGATTTGGTTCGTTCGCGAACGTCACAACTCTAGGTGAGGCTAAGTTGTGCTTGATTTTGAACTGTGGACAGTGACTTTGACCTCCATGTGGAGAATGTGAGGAAAGTCCTGTAAAGAGAAAAGAGCTGTGGAATCAAACTTAGACCAAAAAAATGTGACTTCCTTAAGAGAGAAGTGTGCTACGTGGGACGTGCCATTTCAGAGGAGGGATATCGGATGAACCCATCAGATCATTCATCGCTGATTTCTCAAGGATTGTCAGACCTCTCTATGAGTTGCTGTCCCACCCAAAAACTGAAAAGAAACAGACAAAGAAGGGTCGGGGATGTCGCTTCCCCCAGCTGCCTCCATCTCAGGCAGTAGAGTGGACAGCTCAACATCAGCAGGTGTTAGACAAGTTAAATGACACACTGTCAGACCCTCCAATAATGGCATATCCTGATCTTGAGAAGCCATTTGTGTTAAATGTTGATGCATCTGAGGAAGGTCTTGGGGCCATTTTATATCAGCGTCAAGGAGGAGTAATGACAGTGAGGAAGAGAAGAACTACAGGCTCCACTCATGGAAGTTGGAATTCCTAGCTTTCAAGTGGGCTGTGACTGAACGATTCCGGGATTATCTCTTTCATGCCCCTCACTTCACATTATACAGCGATAATAATCCCCTGACATACATGATGAAGACAGCAAAACTAAATGCTGTGGGACATCGCTGTGTGTCGGAGTTAGCAGATTTCCATTTCACTCTGAAATACAGACCAGGAAATGTCAACCGAGATGCAGATTTCCTCTCCAGTCGACCAGCAGAAATGGACAAAATTATGAAAGAATGCAGAGAGGAGTGTAAACCGAAGGACATTGCAGCAGTTGGAGAAGGACTGTGAGCCAGAGCACAGGTAATACTGACTGGATATCAGCCATCATATGCAATGAAGATGTGCTACCTGAGCTGAACACTGTATGTGAAACTACAGTCCAACCGATGACAGTCGAAGAGATTCAGGCAGCTCAAAGAGAAGATGAGGTGCTAAGCAGAGTCATCGTGCTAAAACAACAGAACCAGTGCCTGAGATACAAAGATAAGCTTAAAGAGCCAATAGCAGTGAAACACCTGCTGAAGGAGTAGCTTCATCTTCATCTTGATTAGGATGGAATTCTGCGGCGAAAAACAACCTCCCGAACCAAACTTGTGGTTCGTGAAATGTTCAAGTCACTGATTTATCAGCAACTACATGAGGAAATGGGCCATCTGGGAGCTCACAGAATGACATCTTTAGCCAGAGAGAGATTCTTTTGGCCCAAAATGAGCGAGGAAATCGAACATTATGTGACAAAAGTGTGCCGATGCTTGAAACAGAAGAAACCAAATAGAAAAACAAGAACAACTCTGCAAAACATAACAACATCAGCCCCTTTGAATGAAAATGATCTCTATTGATTATCTACATCTGGAGAGAAGCAAGGGTGATGTGGAATACATCCTAGTGAAAGAAGACCACTTTACAAAGTTCACACAGGCTTATGCAACACCAAATAAGTCTGGCAAGACCAAAATCCACCACGAACAGGGAAGAGAATTTGAAAATGAGCTGTTTAGGAAACTGCAACATTACAGTGGGATACTGCACTCAAGCACAACGCCATATCATCCCCAGTCCAACCCAGCAGAGCGCTTTAACAGAACTCTGTTAAGTATGCTTCAGACACTGGAGGAGACACAAAAACCTAACTGGAAAGACAGTTGGTGTTGGTGAAAGTTGGTGTATTTACCCTTTAGGAAGGGAGCACTATCCCTTTAAGAGAGAGAAAAAACAGAGAAGCTGTGTTGTAGCTGTAAAGCAGTAGTGAGGCTAAGTTGTGCTTGATTTCGAACCGTGGCCAGTGTCAATAAATGTTCATTAAAAGAAGAGGGGCGTTTTCGGCCCATTCATTTTTGAGGGTATAACAGTAATGTAGAAATTTTGGGAAGTCTGTGTCACCTTTGCATTGCGCAATGAAGCATGCATGTCGGCCCATCATGGCGGGAGCACCGTCTGTAGTCACCGACACCAGCTTTTCCAATGGTACCTTTTTCTCCACGAAGTACCTCTTCACTGCGTTGTGGATGTCAACTCCCCTCGTTGTTGTCTTCAGGGGCAGTAGTGTCAGAAGTTTTTCTTTTGCGGAGAAATCATCATACACCATTCGGATAAACATCATCGGCTGCGATGTACTACTGCTGTCCACGGACTCATCACACTGGATGCTAAACCACCTGCTCTGTCAAGTTCCCGGACATAGCCGACACTCTTCTAACCAACTTACTTGCCCCCAGTTGGACATCGGAGAGAGTGGAGATGACATCGGGATCATTCTTCTCGTCTTTGAAAACAGTGTTTGCAATCAACATCATTGCTCCTTTCAAGACCTCCCCATCCAAAAGGGTTTCTTGTTCTTTATCAAAAAATTTGCAGCTCTAAATGAAGCTTCAGTTGTTTTTTGTGACTTTTTCACCAGCCTCGTGAAAAAAGACTGCTGTCTGACAAAAGCTCCCTTTACCTCACAGGCTTTTCCTGCCCATAGTGCGCTGCCAGGTGGGTAGTTAGCATGGAAGCTTTTGTGATACGTACTGAAGTGTCTCTCCACGTTGTGCTGCTTTGCTGTTGCCACAGTCGCCCCATTTTCTTCCGCTTTTTATGCCATGTTTTTATTTTTTTTGGGGGGGGGGGGGGTAAAAACCGCATCTAGCTCCCCATTGTAGCTACGCCCACTAGCTTGTCTCAGCAAAGAGTGAGATGGTGGTTTGTCTTGCGCGCGATATTGGACTTTGAGCCCAGACAAGGTCAAAGTTCATATATACATAAAACATTTTTTTTTTTAATTTTATATTCAATATTGTCATTTTCAAGTGTTATTGATTCAAAAAGAACAGCAACACAATTGAATACAATTTTTACAAATTTAGCTTTATAGTGACTTAGTGCTATCCTTAGTTAGAACACGCCCTGCGGGCGACTAATGTGGTCCCTGCAGGCGACCAGGTGCCCACGGGCACCGTGTTGGCTACCTCTGGTTTAGATCATACAAGTTCTTTCTAATCAAACATGTTAGGTCTGTTGTGTGTGTATAATAAATATTAGGGATAGATATGAATAGGCTAAAACAGATAGAGTATTAGGCAGTGGATCCTGAACCTGCTGGTTCTGGATCAAACAGTCTTCCTTGTAAAAGAAAAGTAAAGAAAAGTTACTGACGCATCTAGCTGGACAACAGCCGCAGGAACAGGCTAAATTCTACTAAATGACTCACACAGCATCTCGTGTCATAAAGTGGTATTACAACAGTTAATTGGTTAGCATGCTCATTTCAGTAGATATCTCTGAAATACAATAGATGGAGGTGTTGGTCATTACATCATCACGTGGCTCCTTCACATACTATTGATAATGTTAGTTCATTTTTTGAACATTTTAAACTAAAATTCTGGCCAGATCTTACACATTGCAAATTTAAAGTTTCCACAAGGGACTAAGGTATAGCAGTTTTGTAATGACAAGGTACATACTGACATACCTAAAATAACATTTCCATACTTTGTTTTGCCAGATACATTTTGCCAAAACCATACCTGGTTCCTTGGATAATGTTCAGTAGCAAGGTTTTTCCCATGTGAGAGAGTTCTTTTATTTTTACACCACACGGAAGTTGTTGACAGGTGGTTGGAGTGGATAGTAGTTTCATCAGCCACCTCTTCGTGAGCATTTACAACATTTGGGGACAGCATGAACACCCAGAATGCAGTTTAATATCAGGGATAAATTGGATCCAGGAGAGCTTTGTAGAGTGAATGGGTTAAGTTTCTTTTGTATTTGACCAGAAGGAACCTTTCAGCCACTGAAGCTGCAGGGTTGTCTGTGGAGGCCTTTCCAGTTCAAACTGGTATTTCTCAATGTTTGCTCTCACACACTGTTTATACATAGGTTGTGGTGAAGGAAGGGGGCATTTACTGCTGGATGTCCATCTGTCTCTCTCTCACACACACACACACACACACACACACACACACACACACACACACACACACACACACACACACACACACACACACACACACACTGTGAGTTGTGCTGAACCTGTCCCCATATTGATAGCAAAGTGCTTGTGTCCTCCTCCACTGACACTTTGACCTTAATGACACAATAATATATTTTGAGTAAACCAGCTTTCATTTAGCAAGATGATGCTCTTCCAAATGCACTGAGTCCTGCTGGATTCTGTTACTATTTTAGGATCTGTTAACACTGGAGCTACTTTGAGTCAGATCTGGGCTACATAATGGGTTAAGATAGGCAAGTGAATCATGATGTCATGTTATGGTCCCTCACAATACTTATGCACTGCTGCAGTGTCATAATAATATCTACAGATATCCATTCCAAAGACAAGTTGCTGTATTACTGAGCCATATTTTTATGTTTCACCTGCAGTAACCTCTCATCAAGTTACCTCAGATCAGGGCCTGGATGTTATCAGTATTTATGCCTGTCATGCTTTTGTTAGCAGCACATAGGTTTTTCTCCAGAATTTAACACACAGTGGCAAAAACGTTCCTGTGTAAAGAGGTGGAACTAATTATGATAATGACCTGTGCTGAAATACAAGCCTATAAAGTACTTATATCATGAACATTTTACACAGGTCAAAAAATCGCTTATTTTTTTCTTGTTCTTTTCGGATATGTGTGTGTTAATGCAGAAGGAATATCTATAACACACCCAGATCAGGCATGTCACACCTGGAAATCAGATCTGTGATTTGTCACTTAAGAGATCCAAGTGCCAAAATGATACGTAATATTATTACTAATACAGTAATACTGACTGCTTTTACTTGAAGCAGTGTTATATTACTTTTTTGGCCATGTGGGGGCCAACATGGGGTCTGACACTGTCAGGATTAGAGGTAAGTAGGACCCAAATGCAGCCAACACATTGGGGACGGTGCAGACAGGTTTATTTAACACAAGATCCAGAGAAGAACAGAGAGACAACAGACAAACCGACAATGACAAAGGGGAGCACAAAGACTATATAGACAAAGGAGGCAAGGGTGATTGCACACAGGTGAAACACATTAGGGCGGGGCAGACAAT